>NW_025753529.1:0-10559 GCF_021184085.1 Oncorhynchus gorbuscha
TCTACTGACCTGTTGTTTCATATTGACTGAGGGTCTACACCGGTTGTATGCCAGTTAGGCTCTACAACGGTTGTATGCCAGTTAGGCTCTACACCGGTTGTATGCTAGTTAGGCTCTACACCGGTTGTATGCCAGTTAGGCTCTACACCGGTTGTATGCTAGTTAGGCTCTACACCGGTTGTATGCTAGTTAGGCTCTACATCGGTTGTATGCTAGTTAGGCTCTACACCGGTTGTATGCCAGTTAGGCTCTACACCGTTTGTATGCTAGTTAGGCTCTACACCGGTTGTATGCTAGTTAGGCTCTACACCGGTTGTATGCCAGTTAGGCTCTACAACGGTTGTATGCCAGTTAGGCTCTACAACGGTTGTATGCTAGTTAGGCTCTATACCGGTTGTATGCTAGTTAGGCTCTACACCGGTTGTATGCTAGTTAGGCTCTACACCGGTTGTATGCTAGTTAGGCTCTACAACGGTTGTATGCTAGTTAGGCTCTATACCAGTTGTATGCTAGTTAGGCTCTACACCGGTTGTATGCTAGTTAGGCTCTACACTGGTTGTATGCTAGTTAGGCTCTACACTGGTTGTATGCTAGTTAGGCTCTACACTGGTTGTATGCCAGTTAGGCTCTACACCGGTTGTATGCTAGTTAGGCTCTATACCGGTTGTATGCTAGTTAGGCTCTACACCGGTTGTATGCTAGTTAGGCTCTACACTGGTTGTAAAGTGGATTAATGTGCTTCATTGTAAGAAGTTATGTGGCCATTTTAGTTGTGATGCAACCCTTATCAAAACATATAGACCTATGGTCTAGGCTACATGAGGTGTGCGACTATGATTTTAAAAGTCACAAAAAAAGGAATGACATGTTTCTTGTCTTACTGCTCAGAAGCTGGGCATCATTTACTATTGATAATATATCATTCACAACTGATTTTGTCACCCATTACACTATTCTTAATTTAATATTGTTTTACATTTACTAAATAATATATTTGTGATATTTGTTTCAATTTAGAATGGACCATTCTCATGCACCTGTCTCAATGCACTTAAATAGTGAATGGAGGACGGTTTTACCATGGTTCATTTCATGCCAGCCAGGTAGGCTATACTCCTGTTGTAAAGAGAAGCAATGTGCTTAATATTAGGAACATTGAGAAATAAATATACTAGGCCTAGCTGATTGGATCAGAGTTCTAATAGAGGCCATCAAAACTGTTTTCTCATGCAATTGCATAGCCTATAGAAAAGTTGCTCAATATGAGCACATGGGCTCTCATTAAATGTTTGATTAGATTTTCGAATGGAATTGCATTGTCAGAGTGATTAGAGGGACGATATTGTCTCTCTCCTTTATTATCCTAACCAGCAAGCCTAACCTCCAGTTATCTCTCTCCTCTATGTTTGTAGCAAGCCTTGCTAGCTCTCTGTCCTCTATGTTTATAGCAGGCCTTGCTATTTCTCTATCCTATATGCTCCAAGCAGGCCTAGCCAGCTCTCTCCTCTCTCCTCTATGTTCCTAGCAGGCCTAGCCAGCTCTCTCCTCTATGTTCCTAGCAGGCCTAGCCAGCTCTCTCCTCTATGTTCCTAGCAGGCCTAGCCAGCTCTCTCCTCTATGTTCCTATCAGGCCGAGCCAGCTCTCTCCTCTCTCCTCTATGTTCCTATCAGGCCTAGCCAACTCTCTCCTCTCTCCTCTATGCTCATAGCAGGCCTAGCCAGCTCTCTCCTCTCTCGTCTATGTTCCCAGGCCTAGCCAGCTATCTCCTCTCTCCTCTGTGTTCCTAGCAGGCCTAGCCAGCTATCTCCTCTCTCCTCTATGTTCCTAGCAGGCCTAGCCAGCTCTCTCCTCTATGTTCATAGCAGCCCGAGCCAGCTCTCTCCTCTCTCCTCTATGTTCCTAGCAGGCCAAGCCAGCTCTCTCCTATATGTTCCTAGCAGGCCTAACCAGCTCTCTCCTATACCCTCTATGTTCATAGCAGGCCGAGCCAGCTCTTTCCTCTATGCTTCTAGCAGGCCCAGCCAACTCTCTCCTCTTTCCTCTATGCTCCTATAGCCAGCTCTTTCCTCTTTCCTCTATGTTCCAGGCCTAGCCAGCTCTCTCCTCTTTCCTCTATGTTCCTAGCAGGCCTAGCCAGCTCTCTCCTCTTTCCTCTATGTTCCTAGCAGGCCTAGCCAGCTCTCTCCTCTTTCCTCTATGTTCCTAGCAGGCCTAGACTCTCTCCTCTATGTTCCTAGCAGGCCTAGCCAGCTCTCCTCTATGTTCCTAGCAGGCCTAGCCAGCTCTCTCCTCTTTCCTCTATGTTCCTAGCAGGCCTAGCCAGCTCTCTCCTCTTTCCTCTATGTTCCTAGCAGGCCTAGGCAGCTCTCTCCTCTATGTTCCTAGCAGGCCTAGCCAGATCTCTCCTCTATGTTCCTAGCAGGCCTAGCCAGATCTCTCCTCTATGTTCCTAGCAGACCTAGCCAACTCTCTCCTCTCGCCTCTATGCTCATAGCAGGCCTAGCCAGCTCTCTCCTGTCTCGTCTATGTTCCTAGCAGGCCTAGCCAGCTCTCTCCTCTCTCCTCTATGTTCCTAGCAGGCCTAGCCAGCTCTCTCCTCTATGTTCCTAGCAGGCCTAGCCAGCTCTCTCCTCTATGTTCCTAGCAGGCCTAGCCAGCTCTCTCCTCTTTCCTCTATGTTCAGGCCTAGCAGGCCAAGCCAGCTCTCTCCTCTTTCCTCTATGTTCCTAGCAGGCCTAGCCAGCTCTCTCCTCTATGTTCCTAGCAGGCCTAGCCAGATCTCTCCTCTATGTTCCTAGCAGACCTAGCCAACTCTCTCCTCTCTCCTCTATGCTCATAGCAGGCCTAGCCAGCTCTCTCCTGTCTCGTCTATGTTCCTAGCAGGCCTAGCCAGCTCTCTCCTCTCTCCTCTATGTTCCTAGCAGGCCTAGCCAGCTCTCTCCTCTATGTTCCTAGCAGGCCTAGCCAGCTCTCTCCTCTATGTTCCTAGCAGGCCTAGCCAGCTCTCTCCTCTTTCCTCTATGTTCCTAGCAGGCCTAGCCAGTTCTCTCCTCTATGTTCCTAGCAGGCCTAGCTAGCTCTCTCCTCTCTCGTCTATGTTCCTAGCAGGCCTAACCAGCTCTCTCCTCTATGTTCCTAGCAGGCCTAGTCTGCTCTCTCCTATATGTTCCTAGCAGGCCTAGCCAGCTCTCTCCTATATCCTCTATGTTCCTAGCAGGCCTAGCCAGCTCTCTCCTCTATGTTCCTAGCAGGCCTAGCCAGCTTTCTCCTATATCCTCTATGTTCATAGCAGGCCTCCTATATCCTCTATGTTCCTAGCAGGCCCAGCCAGCTCTCTCCTCTTTCCTCTATGTTCCTAGCAGGCCTAGCCAGCTCTCTCCTCTTTCCTCTATGTTCCTAGCAGGCCTAGCCAGCTCTCTCCTCTTTCCTCTATGTTCCTAGCAGGCCTAGCCAGCTCTCTCCTCTTTCTCTATGTTCCTATCAGGCCTAGCCAGATCTCTCCTCTATGTTCCTAGCAGGTTCCTAGCAGGCCTAGCCAGCTCTCTCTCTCTCCTCTATGTTCCTAGCAGGCCTAGCCAGCTCTCTCCTCTCTCCTCTATGTTCCTATCAGGCCTAGCCAGCTCTCTCCTCTATGTTCCTAGCAGGCCAAGCCAGCTCTCTCCTCTCTCCTCTATGTTCCTAGCAGGCCTAGCCAGCTCTCTCCTATATCCTCTATGTTCATAGCAGGCCTAGCCAGCTCTTTCCTCTATGCTCCTAGCAGGCCCAGCCAGCTCTCTCCTCTTTCCTCTATGTTCCTAGCAGGCTTAGCCAGCTCTCTCCTCTTTCCTCTATGTTCCTAGCAGGCCTAGCCAGCTCTCTCCTCTTTCCTCTATGTTCCTAGCAGGCCTAGCCAGCTCTCTCCTCTTTCCTCTATGTTCCTAACAGGCCTAGCCAGATCTCTCCTCTATGTTCCCAGGCCTCTCTCTCCTCTATGTTCCTAGCAGGCCAAGCCAGCTCTCTCCTCTCTCCTCTATGTTCCTAGCAGGCCTAGGCAGCTCTCTCCTCTCTCCTCTATGTTCCTATCAGGCAGGCTCTAGCCAAGCCAGCTCTCCTCTTTCCTCTATGTTCTAGCAGGCCTAGCCAGCTCTCCTCTATGTTCCTAGCAGGCCTAGCCAGATCTCTCCTCTATGTTCTCCTCTCCTCTCCTCTATGTTCCTAGCAGGCCTAGCCAGCTCTCTCCTCTATGTTCATAGCAGGCCTAGCCAGCTCTCTCCTCTCTCCTCTATGCTCCTAGCAGGCCCAGCCAGCTCTCTCCTCTTTCCTCTATGTTCCTAGCAGGCCTAGCCAGCTCTTTCTCTTTCCTCTATGTTCCTAGCAGGCCTAGCCAGCTCTTTCCTCTATGCTCCTAGCAGGCCTAGCCAGCTCTCTCCTATCTCCTCTCTCCTCTATGGTCCTAGCAGGCCCAGCCAGCTCTCTCCTCTTTCCTCTATGTTCCTAGCAGGCCTAGCCAGCTCTCTCCTCTCTCCTCTATGTTCCTAGCAGGCCTAGCCAGCTCTCTCCTCTATGTTCATAGCAGGCCTAGCCAGCTCTCTCCTCTCTCCTCTCTCCTCTATGTTCCTAGCAGGCCTAGCCAGCTCTCTCCTATATGTTCCTAGCAGGCCTAGCCAGCTCTCTCCTATATCCTCTATGTTCATAGCAGGCCTAGCCAGCTCTCTCCTCTATGTTCCTAGCAGGCCTAGCCAGCTCTCTCCTCTCTCCTCTATGTTTCTATCAGGCCTAGCCAACTCTCTCCTCTCTCCTCTATGTTCATAGCAGGCCTAGCCAGCTCTCTCCTCTCTCCTCTATGTTCCTAGCAGGCCTAGCCAGCTCTCTCCTCTCTCCTCTATGTTCCTAGCAGGCCTAGCCAGCTCTCTCCTCTATGTTCCTAGCAGGCCTAGCCAGCTCTTTCCTCTATGTTCCTAGCAGGCCTAGCCAGCTCTCTCCTCTATGTTCATAGCAGGCCTAGCCAGCTCTCTCCTCTCTCCTCTATGCTCCTAGCAGGCCCAGCCAGCTCTCTCCTCTTTCCTCTATGTTCCTAGCAGGCCTAGCCAGCTCTTTCTCTTTCCTCTATGTTCCTAGCAGGCCTAGCCAGCTCTTTCCTCTATGCTCCTAGCAGGCCTAGCCAGCTCTCTCCTATCTCCTCTCTCCTCTATGGTCCTAGCAGGCCCAGCCAGCTCTCTCCTCTTTCCTCTATGTTCCTAGCAGGCCTAGCCAGCTCTCTCCTCTCTCCTCTATGTTCCTAGCAGGCCTAGCCAGCTCTCTCCTCTATGTTCATAGCAGGCCTAGCCAGCTCTCTCCTCTCTCCTCTCTCCTCTATGTTCCTAGCAGGCCTAGCCAGCTCTCTCCTATATGTTCCTAGCAGGCCTAGCCAGCTCTCTCCTATATCCTCTTATAGCCAGCTCTCTCCTCTATGTTCCTAGCAGGCTCAGCCAGCTCTCTCTCTCTCCTCTATGTTTCTATCAGGCCTAGCCAACTCTCTCCTCTCTCCTCTATGTTTAGCAGCCTAGCCAGCTCTCTCCTCTCTCCTCTATGTTCCTAGCAGGCCTAGCCAGCTCTCTCCTCTCTCCTCTATGTTCCTAGCAGGCCTAATGACTCTCTCCTCTATGTTCCTAGCAGGCCTAGCCAGCTCTTTCCTCTATGTTCCTAGCAGGCCTAGCCAGCTCTCTCCTCTCTCCTCTATGTTCCTAGCAGGCTAGCCAGCTCTCTCCTCTTTCCTCTATGTTCCTAGCAGGCCTAGCCAGCTCTTTCTCTTTCCTCTATGTTCCTAGCAGGCCTAGCCAGCTCTTTCCTCTATGCTCCAGGCCTAGCCATTGACTCTCTCCTATCTCCTCTCTCCTCTATGCTCCTAGCAGGCCCATTAGCTCTCTCCTCTTTCCTCTATGTTCCAAGCAGACCTAGCCAGCTCTCTCCTCTTCCTCTATGTTCCTAGCATGGCCCTGTAGCTCTTTCTGCCCTACCTCTATATTTCCTCTCCTCTTTCCTCTATGTTTCTAGCAGGCCTAGCCAGCTCTCTCCTCTTTCCTCTATGTTCTCTAGTTCCAAGCAGCCTAGCCAGCTCTCTCCTCTTTCCTCTATGTTTAGCAGGCCTAGTAGCTCTCTCTTTCTCTATGGCCCTAGCCAGCTCTCTCCTCTTTCCTCTATGTTCCCTAGCAGGCCTAGCCAGCTCTCTCCTCTTTCCTCTATGTTCCTAGCAGGTCTAGCAGCTCTCTCCTCTTTCCTCTATGTTCCTAGCGAGACCTAGCCAGCTCTCTCCTCTTTCCTCTTTCCTAGCAGGCCTATCTTTTCTATGTTTCTAGCAGGCCTAGCCAGCTCTCTCCTCTCTCCTCTATGTTCCTAGCAGGCCTAGCCAGCTCTCCTCTTTCCTCTATGTTCTAGCAGGCCTAGCCAGCTCTTACCTCTAAGTTCCTAGCAGGCCTAGCCAGCTCTCTCCTCTCTCCTCTATGTTCATGAAAAGCCTAGCCAGCTCTCTCCTCTATGCTCTAGCAGGCCTAGCCAGCTCTGTCCTCTTTCCTCTATGCTCCTAGCAGGCCTAGCCAGCTCTCTCCTCTATGCTCCTAGCAGGCCTAGCAGCTCTTTCCTCTGTGCTCTAGCAGGCCTATTGCCAGCTCTTTCCTGTATGTTCCTAGCAGGCCTTGCCAGCTCTCTCCTCTTTCCTCTATGCTCCTAGCAGGCCTACCAGCTCTTTCCTCTATGTTCTAGCAGGCCTAGCCAGCTCTCTCCTCTTTCCTCTATGCTCTATAGCAAGCCTAGCCAACTCTCTCCTCTATGTTCCTAGCAGACCGAGCCAGCTCTCTCCTCTTTCCTAAATGTTCCTAGCAGGCCTAGCCAGCTCTCTCCTCTATGTTCCTAGCAGGCCTAGCCAGCTCTCTCCTCTTTGCTCTATGTTCCCTAGCAGGCCTAGCCAGCTCTCTCTCCTCTTTCCTCTATGTTCCTAGCAGGCCCTGCCAGCTCTCTCTCCTCTTTCCTCTATGCTCCTGCAGGCCACAGCCAGCTCTCTCCTCTTTCCTCTATGTTCCTAGCAGGCCTAGCCAGCTCTCTCCTCTTTTTCCTCTATGTTCCTCTAGAACCTAGCCAGCTCTCCTCTTTCCTCTATGCTCCTAGCAGACTCTAGCCAGCTCTCTCCTCTTTCCTCTATGTTCTAGCAGGCCTGTGACTCTCTCCTCTTTCCTCTATGCTCCTAGCAGGCCTAGCCAGGCTCTCCTCTATGTTCTAGCAGGCCTCCACCAGCTCTCTCCTCTTTACTCTATGCTCCTGGCTTAGTCTAATGACTCTCTCCCATTTCCTCTATGTTCTAGCAGGCCCTTCAACTCTCTCCTCTATGTTCTAGCAGGCCTAGCCAGCTCTCTCCTATTTCCTCTATGCTCCTAGCAGGCCTAGCCAGCTCTCTCCTCTCTCCTCTATGCTCCTGCATCTAGCCCGCTCTCTCCTATTTCCTCTATGTTCCCTGGCAGCAGGCCCCTAACCAGCTCTCTCCTCTCTCCTCTATGTTCCCTAGCAGTCCTAGCCAGCTCTCTCCTCTTTCGCTCTATGCTCTAGCAGGCTGGCCGGCTATTTCATATTTCCTCTATGCTCCCTACCAGCAGGCCCTAGCCAGCTCTCTCCTCTCCTCTCTATGCTCTAGCAGGGCAGCCAACTCTCTCCTCTCCTCTATGTTCATGGAGCTAGCCAGCTCTCTCCTCTTTACTCTATGCTCCTAGCAGTCCTAGCCAGCTCTCTCCTATTTCCTCTATGTTCCTAGCAGGCCTAGCCAGCTCTCTCCTCTCTCCTCTATGCTCCTAGCAGGCCTAGCCAGCTCTCTCCTATTTCCTTTATGTTTCTAGCAGGCCTAGCCAGCTCTCTCCTCTTTACTCTATGCTCCTAGCAGGCCTAGCCAGCTCTTTCCTCTATGTTCTTAGCAGACCCAGCTCTCTTCTCTTACAACCCAGTTAGCTCCTGTTGGCTGCAGTCTCCTCCACAGCCTGTTGGGAATCCACAGCCTTGAGTTAGAAATGTGTTTACATTTTGAACATGTTACAAATTATCTGCTAAGACTAACTTTGCGTGACTTGGCAGAAGCCTTCACCTTGCTCAGACTTTGTTTGGGTCAACCTTATTCTGGGGTTTGCTCTCTCAACTTGACTCTTTATCTGTCAGAACTGCTCAGAGCCAGATGTGAACCCCAACAGAAGGTAAAGCTCTCATCTATCTGTCTGTCTGTCTGTCTGTCTGTCTGTCTGTCTGTGTGTGTGTGTGTGTGTGTGTGTGTGTGTGTGTGTGTGTGTGTGTGTGTGTGTGTGTGTGTGTGTGTGTGTGTGTGTGTGTGTGTGTGTGTGTGTGTGTGTGTGTGTGTGTGTGTGTGTGTGTGTGTGTGTGTGTGTGTGTGTGTGTGTGTGTGTGTGTGTGGCCGCCTGCCAATACACTCTTCCCTCAATCTGAAAGCTCTCAGATTTCACTCAATACAATATACATTTATGAGTTACGACAACATGTTCCGTCTGTTGACATAGTTTTATCCGCTGCTGCATCAAATGAAGAGATGTATCCAGGACTGTTATCCTGACCTTATCAGACAAGGAATCATGTCATTCATGTGTCTCATGCATCTCCCTGCTGGACCCTTATCTAAATTAAACTTTTCCCATATGTATCTTCCCAGTGTGTATTTAATATTGTTGGGACAAAGGACAGCAGATTTGATTATCTAGTCCTTTAGTCATATAAGATGGGAACTAGTCTGGTTAACATCTCTGGAGAGAACTCCAACGCAGTGAGACAGAGCGTTTATTAACGTCTGCAGTCTGAAGGACCCTGGCCTGCAGCAGACCTTTAAACTGTGATAAACTGCAGGTTGTTATTTTTAGGTCGTCAGTATTAAGAGACTAAAGGAAGGTGTTGTTAGAATGATATATTAATCTGTAGGGGGCTTGACTCACCATCTCTGAATATGTTTTTGAGATCCCAGCCAAGCTCACATCCTGAAAATATATTTTGAGATCCTAGAAGATGCTGTAAGATCCTACAATATCTTAGAGGATCACCAGGCAATGATACTTGTCTCTTGTCAGGGTTTAACAGGTAAACCCACAATCCAATAATACTGTATGCGGTTGTTATATGATATATGATATAAGGTATAAAACATTGTTATGGTACATGAGGCATTGATTAATGCTCAATTTTAAAATCACCTTCCTACCATCACATCTAAGGCAGTATGACACCAATTTTGATCCAACTTTGCAAATCAATTTCAATGGAGGTACATAACACACTCCCCACCTCTCGTCATGATCTGTTCCATCTTTACCGAGAACCATATTCCGGATTTTAACAGGGTCATTAGCATCGCGGTTATAGAACATAGTATGATGGTGGAACCCTATGCCATTCTGTATATCAGTGTCTGTGTTTAAAATAAAAAAACACTTAAGTTGTCAGATATATGCTGGTTTATTATCCATATGACATCAGCACAGCCATATTCCTGACGAGTTATTTTTCCTGTTCAGTTATTCCTAGAATGTCTTGTATTTTGCTGTTCAGTTATTCTCTGAATGTCTTGTATTTTGCCGTTCAGTTATTCCTAGAATGTCTTGTATTTTGCTGTTCAGTTATTCTCTGAATGTCTTGTATTTTGCCATTCAGTTATTCCTAGAATGTCTTGTATTTTGCTGTTCAGTTATTCTCTAAATGTCTTGTATTTTGCCATTCAGTTATTCCTAGAATGTCTTGTATTTTGCCGTTCAGTTATTCCTAGAATGTCTTGTATTTTGCTGTTCAGTTATTCCTAGAATGTCTTGTATTTTGCTGTTCAGTTATTCCTAGAATGTCTTGTATTTTGCAGTTCAGTTATTCCTAGAATGTCTTGTATTTTGCTGTTCAGTTATTCCTAGAATGTCTTGTATTTTGCTGTTCAGTTATTCCTAGAATGTCTTGTTTTTGCTGTTCAGTTATTCCTAGAATGTCTTGTATTTTGCTGTTCAGTTATTCCTAGAATGTCTTGTGTTTTGCTGTTCAGTTATTCTCTGAATGTCTTGTTTTTGCTGTTCAGTTATTCCTAGAATGTCTTGTATTTTGCTGTTCAGTTATTCTCTGAATGTCTTGTATTTTGACGTTCAGTTATTCCTAGAATGTCTTGTATTTTGCTGTTCAGTTATTCTCTAAATGTCTTGTATTTTGCTGTTCAGTTATTCTCTGAATGTCTTGTATTTTGCTGTTCAGTTATTCTCTGAATGTCTTGTATTTTGCTGTTCAGTTATTCTCTGAATGTCTTGTATTTTGCTGTTCAGTTATTCTCTGAATGTCTTGTATTTTGCTGTTCAGTTATTCTCTGAATGTCTTGTATTTTGCTGTTCAGTTATTCTCTGAATGTCTTGTATTTTGCTGTTCAGTTATTCTCTGAATGTCTTGTATTTTGCTGTTCAGTTATTCTCTGAATGTCTTGTATTTTGCTGTTCAGTTATTCTCTGAATGTCTTGTATTTTGCTGTTCAGTTATTCTCTGAATGTCTTGTATTTTGCTGTTCAGTTATTCTCTGAATGTCTTGTATTTTGCTGTTCAG
>NW_025753530.1:0-10557 GCF_021184085.1 Oncorhynchus gorbuscha
AACACTAAATAAAGACAAAACACAGACTGCCCACCCCAACTCACACCCTGACCATACTAAATAAAGACAAAACACAGACTGCCCACCCCAACTCACACCCTGACCATACTAAATAAAGACAAAACACGGACTGCCCACCCCAACTCACACCCTGACCATACTAAATAAAGACAAAACACAGACTGCCCACCCCAACTCACACCCTGACCATACTAAATAAAGACAAAACAAAGGAAATAAAGGTCAGAACGTGACTTTCTGTTAAAAATAATCTAAGAATTAGCAGAAGGCCGACAACAAACACAATAATATATTTGGAAGAATTAAGCAACTAAATAGATAATTTTTTTAATTCACTGTCCTCTTTTATTAAATTCCTTATGTCACTATTTCATTTGAATAAATTTTAATCTGGATCTTTATTGAGTAAAGGGCCGTCAGTAAGCATTTCACTGTTATTAAATAATAATTTGATTTGATTGTATTAAAAGCCTGTTTTTCGACACAACGATCATTAGAATCATAGTCAGGAAATAGACTGTAACTAGAATGTTTTCAACCGAAGGGTTTCTCTCCTACATCCAGGAGTTTAGCACAATGATTTTTTTTTTATCACAATTGCACAACAGGATAATAAAGTATTGATTGATTGATTGATTGATTGATACCTTCTTCTGGTTGTTGCATCTTTCAGAGGCAGGGTAGCAGGCCCCACTGCCCCCCTCACAGGGGTACTCCCCCTCCTGGCAAACTGGACACTCCTCCTCGTCGCGCCCCGTAGGGCAGTGCCAGTACCCGTCACAGCGCTGCCGTTCAGAGTAACAGCCCTGGTGCAATCCGCACGGGTGTTCCCCAGGGAAACAGTAACCTTTCACCTACAGGATAGAACAGGAAACGTCCTCGTGAAGTCATCTCTGGGTACTAGTCTTCTGTCTGGTCAGGATAAACTCTGGGTACTAGTCTTCTGTCTGGTCAGGATAAACTCTGGGTACTAGTCTTCTGTCTGGTCAGGATAAACTCTGGGTACTAGTCTTCTGTCTGGTCAGGATAAACTCTGGGTACTAGTCTTCTGTCTGGTTAGGATAAACTCTGGGTACTAGTCTTCTGTCTGGTCAGGATAAACTCTGGGTACTAGTCTTAGTCTTCTGTCTGGTCAGGATAAACTCTGGGTACTCGTCTTCTGTCTGGTTAGGATAAACTCTGGGTACTAGTCTTCTGTCTGGTCAGGATAAACTCTGGGTACTAGTCTTCTGTGTGCTCAGGATAAACTCTGGGTACTAGTCTTCTGTCTGGTCAGGATAAACTCTGGGTACTAGTCTTCTGTCTGGTCAGGATAAACTCTGGGTACTAGTCTTCTGTCTGGTCATGATAAACTCTGGGTACTAGTCTTCTGTGTGCTTAGGATAAACTCTGGGTACTAGTCTTCTGTCTGGTCAGGATAAACTCTGGGTACTAGTCTCCTGTCAGGGTTATTCTACCTGGTATGTAGAGTTGAATCCATGCCCAGGGCTGAGTGGTGTTAGGGTCAGGGTTAGGGTCAGGGTTAAGGTCAGGGTTAAGGTCAGGGTTAGGGTCATGGTTAAGGTCAGGGTTATGGTCAGGGTTATGGTCAGGGTTAAGGTCAGGGTTAGGGTCAGGGTTAGCCTACCTGGTATGTAGCATTGAACCCATGCCCAGGGCTGTGTGGTGTTAGGGTCAGGGTTAGGGTCAGGTTTAGTGTCAGGGTTAAGGTCAGGGTTAGGGTCCAGGAGTTAGCCTACCTGGTATGTAGCATTGAACCCATGCCCAGGGCTGTGTGGTGTTAGGGTCAGGGTTAGGGTCAGGGTTAAGGTCAGGAGGTTAGGGTCAGGGGTTAGCCTACCTGGTATGTAGCATTGAACCCATGTCAGGGCTGTGTGGTGCTAGGGTCAGGGTTATGGTCAGGGTTAAGGTCAGGGTTAGGGTCAGGGTTAGCCTACCTGGTATGTAGAGTTGAATCCATGCCCAGGGCTGAGTGGTGTTAGGGTCAGGGGTTAAGGTCAGGGTTAGGGTCAGTGATAGGGTCAGGAAGTTAGGGTGGGGTTAAGGTCAGGGGTTAAGGTCGGGTTGCCCTACCTGGTATGTAAGCGTTGAACCCTTGCGCAGGGCTGTGTGGTGTTAGGGTCAGGGTTAGGGTCAGGGTTAAGGTCAAGGTTAGGGTCAGGGTTAGCCTACCTGGTATGTAGCGTTGAACCCATGCCCAGGGCTGAGTGGTTGGGCCAGGTACTGCAGACTCATCTGTCCTCTACTGGATTCTAACAGGGCTGGTCTCCTGTTGTTATGATCGACAGGGCCTGCAGGAGCGCTCTGCTCTCTGGACCAGCCCATCATAGACATGGAGGGAGTCCCCTGGCCCTAACCCCAGGTCCAGCTGCAACACGATGGGCTTAGGGTCCTAGGAGGAGGACTGAGTTAGATCCATCAAGTAGTCGACCGAGGGCAAACGTATTGATTAAAAAACGTAAAAACCAAAAATAACTAATTTCAGTGATTTTCCATTGTGACAGACAACTAAACAAGCTTCTGTTTGGCCGGAGCTTATAGATCAGTCAGCATGTGTTCATCTCTAACTCTGCTATATATCAGTCAGCATGTGTTCAGCTGTGTAACTCTGCTAGATCAGTCAGCATGTGTTCAGCTGTTTAACTCTGCTATAGATCAGTCAGCATGTGTTCATATGGCCCAACTCTGCTATTCAGTCAGCATGTGTTCAGCTGTGTAACTCTGCTATAGATCAGTCAGCATGTGTTCAGCACTCTGCTATAGATCAGTCAGCATGTGTTCAGCTGTGCTTAACTCTGCTAGATCAGTCAGCATGTGTTCATCTCTAACTCTGCTATAGATCAGTCAGCATGTGTTCATCTCTAGCTCTCTGCTATAGATCAGTCAGCATGTGTTCATCTCTAACTCTGCTATAGATCAGTAAGCATGTGTTCAGCTCTAACTCTGCTATAGATCAGTCAGCTGTGTTCATCTCTAACTCTGCTATAGATCAGTCAGCATGTGTTCATCTCTAACTCTGCTATAGATCAGTCAGCATGTGTTCAGCTGTGTAACTCTGCTATAGATCAGTCAGCATGTGTTCATCTCTAACTCTGCTATAGATCAGTCAGCATGTGTTCATCTCTAACTCTGCTATAGATCAGTAAGCATGTGTTCAGCTCTAACTCTGCTATAGATCAGTCAGCATGTGTTCATCTCTAACTCTGCTTTATAGATCAGTCAGCATGTGTTCATCTCTAACTCTGCTATAGATCAGTCAGCATGTGTTCAGCTGTGTAACTCTGCTATAGATCAGTCAGCATGTGTTCAGCTGTGTAACTCTGCTATAGAGTCAGCATGTGTTCAGCTGTGAAACTCTGCTATAGATCAGTCAGCATCTGTTCATCTCTAACTCTGCTATAGATCAGTCAGCATGTGTTCATCTCTTTAACTCTGCTATAGATCAGTCAGCATGTGTTCAGCTATGCTTTCTGCTATAGATCAGTCTGCATGTGTTCAGCTGTGTAACTCTGCTATAGATCAGTCTGCATGTGTTCAGCTATGTAACTCTGCTATAGATCAGTCAGCATGTGTTCATCTCTTTAACTCTGCTATAGATGAGTCAGCATGTGTTCAGCTGTGTAACTCTGCTATAGATCAGTCAGCATGTGTTCATCTCTAACTCTGCTATAGATCAGTCAGCATGTGTTCATCTCTAACTCTGCTATAGATCAGTCAGCATGTGTTCAGCTGTGTAACTCTGCTATAGATCAGTCAGCATGTGTTCATCTCTAACTCTGCTATAGATCAGTCAGCATGTGTTCATCTCTAACTCTGCTATAGATCAGTCAGCATGTGTTCATCTCTAACTCTGCTATAGATCAGTCAGCACGCGTCTTAATATATTTTGCCACGAAAACTATGGTTTATTAACGTATTTATTTGGAAAAATACAAACTACGATGAACGGATTCATCTGTGGCGAAGGGCACTGCATCTCAGCGCTAGAGGCGTCGCTACAGACACTCTGGTTCGAATCCAGGCTGTATCACAACCGGCCGTGATCGGGAGTCCCGTAGAGCGGCAGACAGTTGGCCCAGCGTCGTCCGGGTTTGGTCGGTGTAGGCCGTCATTGTAAATAAGAATTTGTTCTTAACTGACTTACCTAGTTAAAGGTTAAATAATCGTCCCTAGCAACCATCAGATCATGGATTGTGTAAAGGTGTTGAACTCCTCCCTACCTGAGTGTCCAGTAGCCAGGAGCACCTCAGCTCCCCCACAGCGCTGCGGTTGGGACGGAAGAAGTCCGGGGAGGCGAATGTTCCGTAGAAGTTCCCCAGGCGTTTCCCGCAGGCCGTGTCGGGGCACCCTGCCTCGTCCGAGCCATCGGGGCAGTCCCGGGCTCCGTTGCAGCGCAGCGAAGGGGGCAGGCAGCGAGTGGACTGGAGGAGAAGAACACCACTTTATCGTTCCTTATTATTACGAAAATTACGAAAATGTGTTATTTTATACTCATAACCCCCCCCCCCCCCGAGACGTAGGAAGCAATGGGTAAACCCAATCCCCCGAGACGTAGGAAGCAATGGGTCAACCCAATCCCCCCGGGCGTAGGAAGCAATGGGTCAGCCCACCAACCCCCGAGACGTAGGAAGCAATGGGTCAACCCAATCCCCCGGGACGTAGGAAGCAATGGGTCAACCCACCAACCCCGAGAGCGTAAGAAGCAATGGGTCGGCCCAATTCCCCCCGAGACATAGGAAGCAATGGGTCGGCCCAATCCCCCGAGGACGTAGGAAGCAATGGGTCGGCCCAATCCCCCGAGGACGTAGGAAGCAATGGGTCGGCCCAAGCCCCCGAGACGTAGGAAGCAATGGGTCGGCCCAATTCCCCCGAGACATAGGAAGCAATGGGTCGGCCCAATCCCCCGAGACGTAGGAAGCAATGGGTCGGCCCAATCCTCCCGAGACGTAGGAAGCAATGGGTCGACCCAATCCCCCGAGGCGTAGGAAGCAATGGGTCAACCCAATCCCCGAGACGTAGGAAGCAATGGGTCAACCCACCAATCCCCCGGAGACGTAGGAAGCAATGGGTCAACCCACCAACCCCCGGAGACGTAGGAAGCAATGGGTCGGCCCAATCCCCCCGAGACGTAGGAAGCAATGGGTCAACCCACCAACCCCCGAGACGTAGGAAGCAATGGGTCGGCCCAAACCCCCCGAGACGTAGGAAGCAATGGGTCAACCCAATCCCCCGAGACGTAGGAAGAAATGGGTCAACCCACCAACCCCCGAGACGTAGTAAGCAATGGGTCAACCCACCAACCCCCGAGACATAGGAAGCAATGGGTCAACCCACCAACCCCCGAGACGTAGGAAGCAATGGGTCAACCCACCAACCCCGAGACGTAGGAAGCAATGGGTCGGCCCAATCCCCCCGAGGCGTAGGAAGCAATGGGTCGGCCCAGTGTAGAGCATTGTGCCTATCAGAGTTTCTACTCTGGTTGCTGGCCTGCTTCCCTAACCTCTGGGTTACCTACCTGGGCCTGGGTACAGGGGGCGGTGCCGGGGGGGCAGAGGGAGGTGCGAGGAGGGGTCGGAGGGGGGCACAGCTCCGTTCGGCCGGTAGCGCCGCCGCACTCATCCAGGCCGTTACAGCGCCACGTCCGGGAAGACATTTACCGTTACCACACAGGAACTCATCCCTCTGACAGCTGGACTGGCCCAGGGGACCTGGAGGAACAGACACATTACTGACAAACTACAGACAGGAACTCATCCCTCTGACAGCTGGACTGGCCCAGGGGACCTGGAGGAACAGACACATTACTGACAAACTACAGACAGGAACTCATCCCTCTGACAGCTGGACTGGCCCAGGGGACCTGGAGGAACAGACACATTACTGACAAACTACAGACAGGAACTCATCACTCTGACAGCTGGACTGGCCCAGGGGACCTGGAGGAACAGACACATTACTGACAAACTACAGACAGGAACTCATCCCTCTGACAGCTGGACTGGCCCAGGGGACCTGGAGGAACAGACACATTACTGACAAACTACAGACAGGAACTCATCCCTCTGACAGCTGGACTGGCCCAGGGACCTGGAGGAACAGACACATTACTGACAAACTACAGACAGGAACTCATCACTCTGACAGCTGGACTGACCCAGGGGACCTGGAGGAACAGACACATTACTGACAAACTACAGACAGGAACTCATCCCTCTGACAGCTGGACTGGCCCAGGGGACCTGGAGGAACAGACACATTACTGACAAACTACAGACAGGAACTCATCACTCTGACAGCTGGACTGGCCCAGGGGACCTGGAGGAACAGACACATTACTGACAAACTACAGACAGGAACTCATCACTCTGACAGCTGGACTGGCCCAGGGGACCTGGAGGAACAGACACATTACTGACAACAGTTTGTCATCAGCCCTAAACCCTAGAGTGGAGAAAGCTCTTTGGAAGTAAACAGATTGTCATCAGCCCTAAACACTAGAGTTTGCCCCTGAACAAGGCAGTTAACCCACTGTTCCCCTGAACAAGGCAGTTAACCCACTGTTCCCCTGAACAAGGCAGTTAACCCACTGTTCCCCTGAACAAGGCAGTTAACCCACTGTTCCCCTGAACAAGGCAGTTAAGTCACTGTTCCCCTGAACAAGGCAGTTAACCCACTGTTCACCTGAACAAGGCAGTTAACCCACTGTTCCCCTGAACAAGGCAGTTAACCCACTGTTCCCCTGAACAAGGCAGTTAACCCACTGTTCCCCTGAACAAGGCAGTTAACCCACTGTTCCCCTGAACAAGGCAGTTAAGTCACTGTTCCCCTGAACAAGGCAGTTAACCCACTGTTCACCTGAACAAGGCAGTTAACCCACTGTTCCCCTGAACAAGGCAGTTAACCCACTGTTCCCCTGAACAAGGCAGTTAACCCACTGTTCCCCTGAACAAGGCAGTTAACCCACTGTTCCCCTGAACAAGGCAGTTAACCCACTGTTCCCCTGAACAAGGCAGTTAACACACTGTTCCCCTGAACAAGGCAGTTAACACACTGTTCCCCTGAACAAGGCAGTTAACCCACTGTGCCCCTGAACAAGGCAGTTAACCCACTGTTCCCCTGAACAAGGCAGTTAACCCACTGTTCCCCTGAACAAGGCAGTTAACCCACTGTTCCCCTGAACAAGGCAGTTAACCCACTGTTCCCCTGAACAAGGCAGTTAAGTCACTGTTCCCCTGAACAAGGCAGTTAACCCACTGTTCACCTGAACAAGGCAGTTAACCCACTGTTCCCTGAACAAGGCAGTTAACCCACTGTTCCCCTGAACAAGGCAGTTAACCCACTGTTCCCCTGAACAAGGCAGTTAACCCACTGTTCCCCTGAACAAGGCAGTTAAGTCACTGTTCCCCTGAACAAGGCAGTTAACCCACTGTTCACCTGAACAAGGCAGTTAACCCACTGTTCCCCTGAACAAGGCAGTTAACCCACTGTTCCCCTGAACAAGGCAGTTAACCCACTGTTCCCTGAACAAGGCAGTTAACCCACTGTTCCCCTGAACAAGGCAGTTAACCCACTGTTCCCCTGAACAAGGCAGTTAACACACTGTTCCCCTGAACAAGGCAGTTAACACACTGTTCCCCTGAACAAGGCAGTTAACCCACTGTGCCCCTGAACAAGGCAGTTAACCCACTGTTCCCCTGAACAAGGCAGTTAACCCACTGTTCCCCTGAACAAGGCAGTTAACCCACTGTTCCCCTGAACAAGGCAGTTAACCCACTGTTCCCCTGAACAAGGCAGTTAACCCACTGTTCCCCTGAACAAGGCAGTTAACCCACTGTTCCCCTGAACAAGGCAGTTAACCCACTGTTCCCCTGAACAAGGCAGTTAACCCACTGTTCCCCTGAACAAGGCAGTTAACCCACTGTTCCCCTGAACGAGGCAGTTAACCCACTGTTCCCCTGAACAAGGCAGTTAACCCACTGTTCCCCTGAACGAGGCAGTTAACCCACTGTTCCCCTGAACAAGGCAGTTAACCCACTGTTCCCCTGAACAAAGCAGTTAACCCACTGTTCCCCTGAACAAGGCAGTTAACCCACTGTTCCCCTGAACAAGGCAGTTAACCCACTGTTCCCCTGAACAAGGCAGTTAACCCACTGTTCCTGGGTTCCTTTGACGTGGATGTTGATTAAGGCAGCCCCCCCCCCTCTCTGATTCAGAGGGTTGAATGTGGATGACACATTTCAGTTGAAGGCATTCAGTTATACAACTGACAAGGTATCCCCCCCTTTCCCAATAACAATCCACCCAACAACAATCCACCCAACAACAACCCACACAACAAACTACCCAACAACAAACTACCCAACAACAAACTACCCAACAACAAACCACCCAACAACAAACTACCCAACAACAAACTACCGAACAACAAACTACCCAACAACAAACCACCCAACAACAAACTACCCAACAACAAACTACCCAACAACAAACCACCCAACAACAAACTACCCAACAACCAAACTACCCAACAACAAACTACCCAACAACAAACCACCCAACAACAAACTACCCAACAACAAACTACCCAACAACAAACTACCCAACAACAAACCACCCAACAACAAACTACCCAACAACAAACTACCCAACAACAAACCACCCAACAACAAACCACCCAACAACAAACTACCCAACAACAAACTACCCAACAACAAACTACCCAACAACAAACTACCCAACAACAAACCACCCAACAACAAACTACCCAACAAACTACCCAACAACAAACTACCCAACAACAAACCACACAACAAACTACCCAACAACAAACTACCCAACAACAAACCACACAACAAACTACCCAACAAACTACCCAACAACAAACTACCCAACAACAAACTACCCAACAACAAACTACCCAACAACAAACCACCCAACAACAAACTACCCAACAAACTACCCAACAACAAACCACCCAACAACAAACTACCCAACAACAAACCACCCAACAACAAACTACCCAACAAACTACCCAACAACAAACTACCCAACAACAAACTACCCAACAAACTACCCAACAACAAACTATCCCAACAACAAACTACCCAACAACAAACTATCCCAACAACAAACTACCCAACAACAAACTACCCAACAACAAACTACCCAACAACAAACTACCCAACAACAAACCACCCAACAACAAACTACCCAACAAACTACCCAACAACAAACTACCCAACAACAAACCACACAACAAACTACCCAACAACAAACTACCCAACAACAAACTACACCCACAACAAACTACCCAACAAACTACCCAACAACAAACCACCCAACAACAAACTACCCAACAAACTACCCAACAACAAACCACACAACAAACTACCCAACAAACTACCCAACAAACTACCCAACAACAAACTACCCAACAACAAACTACCCAACAACAAACTACACAACAAACTACCCAACAACAAACTACCCAACAACAAACTACCACAACAAACTACCCAACAACAAACCACCCAACAACAAACTACCCAACAAACTACCCAACAACAAACCACACAACAAACTACACAACAAACTACCCAACAACAAACCACACAACAAACTACCCAACAACAAACTACCCAACAACAAACCACACAACAAACTACCCAACAACAAACCACCCAACAACAAACTACCCAACAACAAACTACCCAACAACAAACCACACAACAAACTACCCAACAAACTACCCAACAACAAACTACCCAACAACAAACTACCCAACAACAAACCTACCCAACAACAAACTACCCAACAACAAACTACCCACAACAAACTACCCAACAACAAACCACCCAACAACAAACTACCCAACAACAAACTACCCAACAAACTACCCAACAACAAACCACACAACAAACTACCCAACAACAAACCACCCAACAACAAACCACCCAACAACAAACTACCCAACAACAAACTACCCAACAACAAACCACACAACAAACTACACAACAAACCACCCAACAAACTACCCAACAAACTACCCAACAACAAACTACCCAACAACAAACCACCCAACAACAAACTACCTCAACAACAAACTACCCAACAACAAACTACCCAACAACAAACTACCCAACAACAAACTACCCAACAACAAACTACCAACAACAAACGCAACAACAAACTACACAACAACAAACCACCCAACAACAAACCACCCAATAACAAACCACCCATCAAACTACCCAACAAACTACCCAACAACAAACCACCCAATAACAAACCACCCATCAAACTACCCCAAAACAAACCACGCAACAACAAACCACCCATCAAACTACCCCAAAACAAACCACCCAACAACAAACCACCCAATAACAAACCGCCCAACAACAAACTGCCCAACAACAAACTACGGCAAACTGCCCAATAGCAAACTACAGCAACAACAAACCACACAACAACAAACCGCCCAACAAACTAACTGCAACAACAAACGCAACAACAAACTACAACAACAAACCACCCAAT
>NW_025753531.1:0-10555 GCF_021184085.1 Oncorhynchus gorbuscha
AACATGTCTCTACGCCGCCAGTATATGGTAGTTGGGTAATAACATGTCTCTATACTCCCCGCCTGCCAGTATATGGTAGTTGGGTAATAACATGTCTCTATACTCCCCGCCTGCCAGTATATGGTAGTTGGGTAATAACATGTCTCTATACTCCCGCCTGCCAGTATATGGTAGTTGGGTAATAACATGTCTCTATACTCCCGCCTGCCAGTATATGGTAGTTGGGTAATAACATGTCTCTATACTCCCGCCTGCCAGTATATGGTAGTTGGGTAATAACATGTCTCTATACTCCCGCCTGCCAGTATATGGTAGTTGGGTAATAACATGTCTCTATACTCCCGCCTGCCAGTATATGGTAGTTGGGTAATAACATGTCTCTATACTCCCGCCTGCCAGTATATGGTAGTTGGGTAATAACATGTCTCTATACTCCCGCCTGCCAGTATATGGTAGTTGGGTAATAACATGTCTCTATACTCCCGCCTGCCAGTATATGGTAGTTGGGTAATAACATGTCTCTATACTCCCGCCTGCCAGTATATGGTAGTTGGGTAATAACATGTCTCTATACTCCCGCCTGCCAGTATATGGTAGTTGGGTAATAACATGTCTCTATACTCCCGCCTGCCAGTATATGGTAGTTGGGTAATAACATGTCTCTATACTCCCGCCTGCCAGTATATGGTAGTTGGGTAATAACATGTCTCTATACTCCCGCCTGCCAGTATATGGTAGTTGGGTAATAACATGTCTCTATACTCCCGCCTGCCAGTATATGGTAGTTGGGTAATAACATGTCTCTATACTCCCGCCTGCCAGTATATGGTAGTTGGGTAATAACATGTCTCTATACTCCCGCCTGCCAGTATATGGTAGTTGGGTAATAACATGTCTCTATACTCCCGCCTGCCAGTATATGGTAGTTGGGTAATAACATGTCTCTATACTCCGCTGCCTGCCAGTATATGGTAGTTGGGTAATAACATGTCTCTATACTCCCGCCTGCCAGTATATGGTAGTTGGGTAATAACATGTCTCTATACTCCCGCCTGCCAGTATATGGTAGTTGGGTAATAACATGTCTCTATACTCCCGCCTGCCAGTATATGGTAGTTGGGTAATAACATGTCTCTATACTCCCGCCTGCCAGTATATGGTAGTTGGGTAATAACATGTCTCTATACTCCCGCCTGCCAGTATATGGTAGTTGGGTAATAACATGTCTCTATACTCCCGCCTGCCAGTATATGGTAGTTGGGTAATAACATGTCTCTATACTCCCGCCTGCCAGTATATGGTAGTTGGGTAATAACATGTCTCTATACTCCCGCCTGCCAGTATATGGTAGTTGGGTAATAACATGTCTCTATACTCCCGCCTGCCAGTATATGGTAGTTGGGTAATAACATGTCTCTATACTCCCGCCTGCCAGTATATGGTAGTTGGGTAATAACATGTCTCTATACTCCCGCCTGCCAGTATATGGTAGTTGGGTAATAACATGTCTCTATACTCCCGCCTGCCAGTATATGGTAGTTGGGTAATAACATGTCTCTATACTCCCGCCTGCCAGTATATGGTAGTTGGGTAATAACATGTCTCTATACTCCCGCCTGCCAGTATATGGTAGTTGGGTAATAACATGTCTCTATACTCCCGCCTGCCAGTATATGGTAGTTGGGTAATAACATGTCTCTATACTCCCGCCTGCCAGTATATGGTAGTTGGGTAATAACATGTCTCTATACTCCCGCCTGCCAGTATATGGTAGTTGGGTAATAACATGTCTCTATACTCCCGCCTGCCAGTATATGGTAGTTGGGTAATAACATGTCTCTATACTCCCGCCTGCCAGTATATGGTAGTTGGGTAATAACATGTCTCTATACTCCCGCCTGCCAGTATATGGTAGTTGGGTAATAACATGTCTCTATACTCCCGCCTGCCAGTATATGGTAGTTGGGTAATAACATGTCTCTATACTCCCGCCTGCCAGTATATGGTAGTTGGGTAATAACATGTCTCTATACTCCCGCCTGCCAGTATATGGTAGTTGGGTAATAACATGTCTCTATACTCCCGCCTGCCAGTATATGGTAGTTGGGTAATAACATGTCTCTATACTCCCGCCTGCCAGTATATGGTAGTTGGGTAATAACATGTCTCTATACTCCCGCCTGCCAGTATATGGTAGTTGGGTAATAACATGTCTCTATACTCCCGCCTGCCAGTATATGGTAGTTGGGTAATAACATGTCTCTATACTCCCGCCTGCCAGTATATGGTAGTTGGGTAATAACATGTCTCTATACTCCCGCCTGCCAGTATATGGTAGTTGGGTAATAACATGTCTCTATACTCCCGCCTGCCAGTATATGGTAGTTGGGTAATAACATGGCTCTATACTACAGTGGAGTAGCCAGGTAATAACATGTCTCTATACTCCCGCCTGCCAGTATATGGTAGTTGGGTAATAACATGTCTCTATACTCCCGCCTGCCAGTATATGGTAGTTGGGTAATAACATGTCTCTATACTCCCGCCTGCCAGTATATGGTAGTTGGGTAATAACATGTCTCTATACTCCCGCCTGCCAGTATATGGTAGTTGGGTAATAACATGTCTCTATACTCCCGCCTGCCAGTATATGGTAGTTGGGTAATAACATGTCTCTATACTCCCGCCTGCCAGTATATGGTAGTTGGGTAATAACATGTCTCTATACTCCCGCCTGCCAGTATATGGTAGTTGGGTAATAACATGTCTCTATACTCCCGCCTGCCAGTATATGGTAGTTGGGTAATAACATGTCTCTATACTCCCGCCTGCCAGTATATGGTAGTTGGGTAATAACATGGTTATATACAGAGAGTACCAGGTAATAACATGTCTCTATACTCCCGCCTGCCAGTATATGGTAGTTGGGTAATAACATGTCTCTATACTCCCGCCTGCCAGTATATGGTAGTTGGGTAATAACATGTCTCTATACTCCCGCCTGCCAGTATATGGTAGTTGGGTAATAACATGTCTCTATACTCCCGCCTGCCAGTATATGGTAGTTGGGTAATAACATGTCTCTATACTCCCGCCTGCCAGTATATGGTAGTTGGGTAATAACATGTCTCTATACTCCCGCCTGCCAGTATATGGTAGTTGGGTAATAACATGTCTCTATACTCCCGCCTGCCAGTATATGGTAGTTGGGTAATAACATGTCTCTATACTCCCGCCTGCCAGTATATGGTAGTTGGGTAATAACATGTCTCTATACTCCCGCCTGCCAGTATATGGTAGTTGGGAAATAACATGTCTCTATACTCCCGCCTGCCAGTATATGGTAGTTGGGTAATAACATGTCTCTATACTCCCGCCTGCCAGTATATGGTAGTTGGGAAATAACATGTCTCTATACTCCGCCTGCCAGTATGTTAGGTACACCACCCTGTTCACCAAAAAGCGCACAATGGTAGTTGGGTAATAACATGGTTATATACGGGAAGTACCAGGTAATAACATGGTTATATACAGGAAGTACCAGGTAATAACATGGTTATATACAGGAAGTACCAGGTCATAACGTCGCTATATACAGGAAGTACCAGGTAACAATGTGGCTATATACAGGAAGTACCAGGTAATAACATGGCTATATACAGGAAGTACCAGGTAATAACATGGCTATATACAGGGAGTACCAGGTAATAACATGGTTATAAACAGGGAGGTCATAACATGGCTATATATAGGGAGTACCAGGTAATAACATGGTTATATACAGGAAGTACCAGGTAATAACATGGCTATATGCAGGAAGTACCAGGTAATAACATGGCTATATACAGGAAGTACCAGGTAATAACATGGCTATATACAGGAAGTACAAGGTAATAACATGGCTATATACAGGAAGTACCAGGTAATAACATGGCTATAAACAGGAAGTACCAGGTAATAACATGGCTATATACAGGAAGTACCAGGTAATAACATGGCTTTTATACAGGAAGTACCAGGTAATAACATGGCTATATACAGGAAGCACCAGGTAATAATGTGGTTATATACAGGGAGTACCAGTACTGAGTAAATGTGCAGGGGTACGAGGCTGTTGGAGGTAATACAGTAGGTATATGTAGGTAGGGGTACGAGGTTGTTGAGGTAATACAGTAGGTATATGTAGGTAGGGGTACGAGGTTGTTGAGGTAATACAGTAGGTATATGTAGGTAGGGCAAAAGTGACTAGACAATCAGATAGATAATAAACACAGAGTAGCAACAGTGTATGTGATGTGTAAAAGTGGGAGTGTATGTGTAGGTGTGGCATCAATATGTGTGTGTGTGTGTGTGTGTGTGTGTGTGTGTGTGTGTGTGTGTGTGTGTGTGTGTGTGTGTGTGTGTGTGTGTGTGTGTGTGTGTGTGTGTGTGTGTGTGTGTGTGTGTGTGTGTGTGTGTGTGTGTGTGTGTCGTGAAGTATGCGTGTGTGTGTGTGTGTTTGTGTGTGTGTGTGTGTGTGTGTCTGTGAGAGTGCAAGGTATTCAGAGCAAAACACTTGTGATAAATAAATAAAAGAGATTGAACAAAAATATAAACGCATGTAAAGTGATGTGTGTGTGACCTGGTCCCATGTTTCCTGTATGCGTGTGCAAAAATGTTCCATTTGGACAAAAATCTAATTTCTCTCAAATGTTGTGTACAATTTGTTTACATCCCTGTTAGTGGGCATTTTCTCCGATACCAATATAATCCATCCACCTAACAGGTGTGGCATATCAACAGGCTGAGTAAACACCATGATCATTACACAGGTGCACCTTGTGCCAGAGTCAAAAAAGTCTACTTTAAAAATAGAGACTTAGAGCAATATCTGAAGCAAGAACTGAGTGGGGAGGGGTCTGAGTGGGAGGGGTCTGAGTGG
Organism: Oncorhynchus gorbuscha; assembly: GCF_021184085.1. NCBI lineage: Eukaryota > Metazoa > Chordata > Actinopteri > Salmoniformes > Salmonidae > Oncorhynchus > Oncorhynchus gorbuscha. The sequence goes on from NW_025753531.1 coordinate 4,922, forward strand.
GGGGGGTCTGAGTGGGGGGAGGGTCTGAGTAGGGAAAAATCCCGGGGGAGGGTCTGAGTGGGGAGGGGGTCTGGTGGGGACATCCCTGTTAGTGGGGATTTTCTGCGGGGGGGTCTGAGTGGGTGCATATCAACAGGCTGAGTGGGGACCATGATCAGGTACACAGGTGCACCTGGTGGGGGAGTGGTCTAGTGGGGATAGGGTCTAGAGCAATATCTGGAGCAAGGTCTGAGTGGGGAGGGTCTGAGTAGGGAGGGTCTGAGTGGGGAGGGGTCTGAGTGGGGAGGGGTCTGAGTAGGGAGGGGTCTGAGTGGGAGGGGTCTGGTGGGGGAGGGGTCTGAGTGGGGAGGGTCTGGTGGGAGGGGTCTGAGTGGGGAGTGGTCTGAGTGGGGAGGGGTCTGAGTGGGGGAGGGGTCTGAGTAGGGAGGGGGTCTGAGTGGGGGAGTGGTCTGAGTAGGGGAGGGGTCTGAGTAGGGAGGGGTCTGAGTGGGGAGGGGTCAGGTGGGGGGAGGGGTCTGAGTGGGGGAGGGTCTGAGTGGGGAGGGGTCTGAGTGGGGAGGGTCTGAGTGGGGGGGGTCTGAGTGGGGAGGGGTCTGAGTGGGGAGGGGTCTGAGGAGGGGTCTGGTGGGGAGGGGTCTGAGTGGGGAGGGGTCTGAGTGGGGAGGGTCTGAGTGGGGAGTGGGAGGGGTCTGGTGGGGAGGGGTCTGCAGGGGAGGGGTCTGAGTGGGGAGGGGTCTGAGTGGGGAGGGGTCTGGTGGGGAGGGGTCTGAGTGGGAGGGGTCTGAGTGGGGAGGGGTGGGGAGAGGGGTCTGGAGTGGGGAGGGTCAGGTGGGGAGGGGTCTGAGTGGGGAGGGGTCTTGAGGGAGTGGGGAGGGTCTGAGTGGGGAGTGGTCTGAGTGGGGAGGGGTCTGGGGAGGGGTCTGAGTAGGGAGGGTCTGGTGGGGAGGGGTCTGAGTAGGGAGGGGTCTGAGTGGGGAGGGGTCTGAGTGAGGGAGGGTCTGAGTGGGGAGGGTCTGAGTGGGGAGGGTCTGAGTGGGGAGGGCTCCAGGGAGGGCTGAGGAGTGGGCCTGAGGGGGAGGGGTCAGAGGGAGGGGTCTGAGTGGGAGTGGTCTGGAGGGGGAGGGGTCTGAGGGAGGTGTCTGAGTGGGGGAGGGTCTGGAGTGAGGAGGGCCTGAGTGGGGAGGGGTCGGAGTAGGAGGGGTCTGAGTGGGGAGGGGTCTGAGTGGGGAGGGGTCTGAGTGGGGAGTGGTTCGAGGGGGAGTGGTCTGAGTGGGGAGGGGTCTGGAGTAGGAGGGGTCTGAGTGGGGAGGGGTCTGAGGAGGGGTCTGAGTAGGGAGGGGTCTGGAGTGGGGGAGGGGTCTGAGTAGGGAGGGGCCCGAGTGGGGAGGGGTCTGAGTAGGGAGGGGTCTGAGGGGGAGGGGTCTGAGTAGGGAGGGGTCTGAGTGGGGAGGGGTCTGAGTAGGGAGGGGTCTTGAGTGTGGGGAGGGGTCTGAGTGGGGAGGGGTCTGAGTGGGGAGGGGTCTGAGTGGGAGGGGCCTGAGTGGGGAGTGGTCTGAGCGGGGAGGGGTCTGAGTGGGAGGGGTCTGAGTGGGGAGGGGTCTGAGTAGGGAGGGGTCTGAGTGGCAGGGGTCTGAGTAGGGAGGGGTCTGAGGGGGAGGGGTCTGAGTGGGGGAGGGGTCTGAGTGGGAGGGGTCTGAGGGCAGGGTCTGAGAGGAGGGGTCTGAGTGGGAGGGGTCTGAGTGGGGAGGGGTCTGAGTGGGGAGGGCTCCGAGTGGGGAGGGGTCTGAGTGGGGAGGGGTCTGAGGGAGGGGTCTGGAGGGGAGGGGTCTGAGTGGGGAGGGGTCTGAGTGGGGAGGGCCTGAGTAGGAGGGGTCTGAGTGGGGAGGGGTCTGAGTGGGGAGGGGTCTGGAGGGGGAGGGGTCTGAGTGGGGAGGGTCTGAGTGGGGGAGGGTCTGAGTGGGGAGGGTCTGGAGTGGGGAGGGTCTGAGTGGGGAGGGTCTGGAGTGGGAGGTGTCTGAGTGGGGAGGGGTCTGAGGGGGGAGTGGTCTGAGTGGGGAGGGCTCCGAGTGGGGGAGGTGTCTGAGTGGGGAGGGCCTGGAGTGGGAGGGTCTGAGTGGGGGTCTGAGGGGAGTGGTCTGAGTGGGGAGGGGTCTGGAGTGGAGGGGTCTGAGTGGGGAGGGCTCCGAGGGGGAGGGTCTGAGTGTGGGGAGGGGTCTGGAGTGGGAGGCCCTGAGTGGGGAGGGCCTGGGAGGGGGAGGGGTCTGAGTGGGAGGTGTCTGAGTGGGGAGGGGTCTGAGTGGGGAGGGCCTGAGTGGGAGGGGTCTGAGGGGGAGGGGTCTGAGTGGGAGGGGGTCTGAGTGGGGAGGGGTCTGAGTAGGGAGGGTCTGAGTGGGGGAGGGGTCTGGTGGGGAGGGCCTGAGTAGGGAGTGGTCTGAGTGGGGAGGGTCTGAGGGGGAGGGGTCTGAGTGGGGGAGGGGTCTGAGTGGGGAGGGTCTGGTGGGGAGGGTCTGAGGTGGGGAGGGGTCTGAGTGGGAGGGGTCTGAGTAGGAGGGCCTGAGTGGGGAGTGGGTCTGAGGTGTCTGAGGGAGGGTCTGGTGGGGAGGGGTCTGAGTGGGAGGGGTCTGAGTGGGGAGGGTCTGAGTGGGGGAGGGGTCTGAGTGGGGAGGGGTCTGATTGGGGAGGGTCTGGAGTGGGAGGGGTCTGAGTGGGGAGGGGTCTGAGTGGGAGGGTCTGAGTGGGGGAGGGTCTGAGTGGGGAGGGTTGAGTGGGGGGGGTCTGAGTGGGGAGGGGTCTGAGTGGGGAGGGGTCTGAGTAGGAGGGGTCTGATTGGGGAGGGGGCCTGAGTAGGGAGGGTCTGAGTGGGAGGGTCTGAGTGGGGAGGGGTCTGAGTGGGGGAGGGTCTGAGTGGGGAGGGTCTGAGTGGGAGGTGTCTGAGTAGGGAGGGGTCTGGAGTAGGAGGGGTCTGAGGGAGGGGTCTGAGTGGGGAGGGGTCTGAGGGGGAGGGGTCTGAGGGAGGGGTCTGAGTGGGGAGGGGTCTGAGTGGGGGAGGTGTCTGAGTGGGGGAGGGGTCTGAGTAGGGAGGTGTCTGAGTAGGGGAGGGGTCTGAGTGGGGGAGGTGTCTGAGTGGGGAGGTGTCCTGATTAGGGAGGGGTCTGAGTAGGGAGGTGTCTGAGTGGGGAGGGTCTGAGTGGGAGGGTCTGAGTGGGGAGGGTTTGATGTGGGGAGGGTCTGAGTGGGGAGGGTCTGAGTGGGGGAGGGGTCTGAGTGGGGAGGGTTTGAGTGGGGGAGGGTCTGAGTGGGGAGGGTCTGAGTGGGGAGGGGTCTGAGTGGGAGGGTCTGAGTAGGGAGGGTCTGAGTGGGGAGGGTCTGAGTGGGGAGGGTCTGGAGTGGGGGAGGTGTCTGGTAGGGAGGGGTCTGAGTGGGGAGGGTCTGAGTGGGGAAGTGTCTGAGTGGGGAGGTGTCTGAGTAGGGAGGGTCTGAGTAGGAGGGGTCTGAGTGGGGAGGTCTGAGTGGGGGGAGGTGTCTGAGTAGGGAGGGGTCTGAGAGGGAGGTGTCTGGAGTGGGAGAGTAGGGAGGGTCTGGAGTGGGGAGGGGTCTGAGTGGGCAGTGAATACTTGAAAACTAGTTGTTATTGGCAGAGAGGTTCGAACTCTCTCTATTGGTCTATTAACTAATATACCTCATGGGTGGATGTCACCAGGCAGGACAAAACTCCACCAAAGTGAAGCTGAGACTCCAGGCTTTTTTATTTTATTTTTTATTTTCAAACAGGAAAATAATCCTAACATAAATGTGAATTATTATGTGGATTATAATCCCAATGTATTGTATGGGTTGATACATTTTTTTTTTCGTAAAGGGGAAATCTAGTGGAAATTTCAAAGTGGAAATGACAAACTACAGAATCCTTTTTTAAACCTCAAATACACAACAAGTTTTCGATTTCCTGCATCAGCGTGAACAAGATCTTACATCTGTACTCTCAACATTTATTTTTTTTGCTGAAAGGAAAAAAATGTCTTGAGTCTCTGCTGGGCGTAAAAACACATATTTTATTGACTAGAATGGTTACTTCTATTGAAAGAAAACATGCTGTTATTAAAAAAAAAAAGAAACTGTTGAAAACAGTTTCTAAATACCCTTTTGAAAGAATCTAAGAATTTTAGATTCCTGAGATGATAGTCAACTCAACTCCGAACAAACAGGCCTCAGTCCCTCTGTGCACCTTCTAATATATTGATGATTCTGTCAGTAGAAAAACATGTTTTTTTTTTAAACACTTCGACTATTTTCAGCCATTTGAAACTCTAGAGATGACAGGCAACTAATGCTAACCTCTAAACAGACGTTAGCATTCCCATTATATCCCTCAGCATTGCCACTCATTAAACCGCTAACATTAAAAAACACTGTCTCATTAAAATCGTAACATTATATAATATATTTATGTGTTTACCTGTCATGTGATTTTCACAGTCTACATTTAGTCGTCCTCTGAGAGCCAGTCAAAGTTATGTGACAGTGTGTGTGTGTGTGTGTGTTTATGTGTATCAAAGTTATGTGACAGTGTGTGTGTGTGTTTATGTGTATCTAAGTTATGTGACAGTGTGTGTGTGTGTGTTTATGTGTATCAAAGTTATGTGACAGTGTGTGTGTGTTTATGTGTATCAAAGTTATGTGACAGTGTGTGTGTGTGTGTTTATGTGTATCAAAGTTATGTGACAGTGTGTGTGTGTGTTTATGTGTATCAAAGTTATGTGACAGTGTGTGTGTGTGTGTGTTTATGTGTATCTAAGTTATGTGACAGTGTGTGTGTGTGTGTGTTTATGTGTATCTAAGTTATGTGACAGTGTGTGTGTGTGTGTGTTTATGTGTATCAAAGTTATCTGACAAACAATGTCAAGGGAACTAACTCTCTGACGACTGACGAGTTAGTGTCTGAGACGTGTCTCCTTCAAAATCCAATCCAATTGTATTTGCGCCAAATACAACTGTGAAATGCTTCCTTACGAGCCCCGAACCAACAATGCAGTTTTAAGAAAATACAAAAAAAAGTAAGAGATACGAATAACAAATAATTAAAGAGCAGCAGTAAATAACATTAGTGGGGCTTTATACAGGGGGTACCAGTACAGAGTCAATGTGGAGGCTATATACAGGGTGTTACGGTACAGAGTCAATGTGGAGGCTATATACAGGGGGTACCAGTACAGAGTCAATGTGGAGGCTATATACAGGGGGTACCAGTACAGAGTCAATGTGGAGGCTTTATACAGGGGGTACCGGTACAGAGTCAATGTGGAGGCTATATACAGGGGGTACTGGTACAGAGTCAATGTGGAGGCTATATACAGGGGGTACTGGTACAGAGTCAATGTGGAGGCTATATACAGGGTGTTACGGTACAGAGTCAATGTGGAGGCTATATACAGGGGGGTACCGGTACAGAGTCAATGTGGAGGCTATATACAGGGGGTACTGGTACAGAGTCAATGTGGAGACTATATACAGGGGGTACCAGTACAGAGTCAATGTGGAGGCTATATACAGGGGGTACCGGTACAGAGTCAATGTGGAGGCTATATACAGGGGGTACCAGTACAGAGTCAATGTGGAGGCTATATACAGGGTGTT
>NW_025753532.1:0-10553 GCF_021184085.1 Oncorhynchus gorbuscha
TGGTTAGCAGATGTTATTGGTCACATGGTTAGCAGATGTTATTGGTTAGCAGATGTTATTGGTCACATGGTTAGCAGATGTTAATGGTCACATGGTTAGCAGATGTTATTGGTCACATGGTTAGCAGATGTTAATGCGAGTGTAAAGAAAATGCTCATTCATTTCTTGGAATAGATTACTTTTTTAATCATAAGTTACGACCTCAGTTTTCTTACTTGGCACTGGAAGGGAATTGTCCAGATCTCTGCCACTAATTTAAAGTAACTCTCCATAAAAATAAATAAAACATGGCTGTATTTGTTGTTATCAAGCAAAATAGTTACATTTATTGCGCTATAACTTTTTGTCCATATCGCCCAGACATCTAGTGCCTCCCTTAAAAACTCTTTATGTTAATTTATGTTAACTATTACTGCTGCCTGGTTACAGGGTTACTGCTGCCTGGTTACAGGGTTACTGCTGCCTGGTTACAGGGTTACTGCGGCCTGGTTACAGGGTTACTACTGCCTGGTTACAGGGTTACTGCTGCGTAGTTACAGGGTTACTGCTGCCTGGTTACAGGGTTACTGCTGCCTGGTTACTACTGCATAGTTACAAGGTTACTGCTGCCTGGTTACAGGGTTACTGCTGCCTGGTTACAGGGTTACGTCTGCCTGGTTACAGGGTTACTGCTGCGTAGTTATAGGGTTACTGCTGCCTGGTTACAGGGTTACTGCTGCCTGGTTACAGGGTTACTGCTGCCTGGTTACAGGGTTACTGCTGTGTAGTTACAAGGTTACTGTTGCCTGGTTACAGGGTCACTGTTGCCTGGTTACAGGGTCACTGTTGCCTGGTTACAGGGTTAAAACAGAAACAACAGTTTAGCCATTCATTCATTCATCCCGAGTGGTTGAGGTTCATGTTTGGGGATGAGCATTGTGACCTGCCGTAAGGCAGTGGTCTGAGAAACACGCTTGGGTTATTTCTAGTGATCAGGCAGTTCATATATTTTAAAGAAAGCCACATAAACACCCATATAATCTGGGAGAAATGAGGACCATAAATGATTTTGTAATAAAAAAGCTTGAAAACAATCCCGTAAATGATTGGATATACATGCTGTGCTGTTCTCTGCTGCCGTATCCTCATCTGAGCTATTTCAGAACAAGAAGCCAATCCTAACAGGGCCATTGAGGTATAGGTGGGGCAACGAATCCCATTGTTAGGGGCGGAGACCTCTGGTCATTCTATCCCGTATCTGTCGTGACTCTGTGGATCTCCTTGAGTGACAGGGGGGGGGCGGGGCTTGGTGTGAGAAGCTCCATGCAGGAGGACAGGGAGAGCAGCGACTTGCAAGTAGCAAACGGAGTAAACTATTTTTTGTAAATGGATATTACATGTGCCAGAGCTGCGTATCACATTTAACAAACCAAACATTGAAATACTTCTATAGAAGGTAAAGTACTAGTGTGTAAGTTGTACTGTAGGTCTATTTCGGTACATGTGACTTCCTGGTTCTACCATAATGACACAGAAATCTACGCACACACACTACAGAAAGAATCAGCTCAAATGTATTTCTTCCTGAACAAAGTCTCAACTTGTAATTTTGTGTGTTTTTTTACACCAAAGAAGTTGAAGACTGTATTTAGTTGATGTCTGTGACTTCTAACCCAGTTTTATTTTGTATATTTAACTTGGCAGGTCAGGTAAGAACAAATTGTTATTTACAATGACATCCTACCGAGGGAACAGAGAGTTAAATGCCTTGTTCAGGGGGAAGAACGACAGACCTCGTCAACTCAGAGATTCAATCCAGCTACCTTTCAGTTACGGGCCCAACGCTCTAACCACTAGGCTACCTGCCACCCCTGTTGAAGACAGTCTTTGGTTCAGCCTTAAGGCTTGGCAAGTATACAAGAAGCTTGCAGATGATCTAGATTTTCTCTCTCTCTCGCTCTCTCTCTCTCTCTCGCTGTCTCTCTCTCTCTCTCTCTCTCTCTCTCTCTCTCTCTCTCTCTCTCTCTCTCCCTCTCCTCTCTCACTCTCTCTCTCCGTCTCTCTCGCTCTCTCGCTCTCTCTCTGTCTCTCTCCCTCTCCCTCTCCCTCTCCCTCTCCCTCTCCCTCTCCTCTCTCGCTCTCTCTCTCCGTCTCTCTCGCTCTCTCTCTGTCTCTCTCCCTCTCCCTCTCCTCTCTCGCTCTCCCTCTCCTCTCTCGCTCTCTCTCCGTCTCTCTCACTCTCTCTCCCTCTCCTCATTCTCTCTCCTCTATTTAAATTTAAGGGGGCTTTACTTTTAATCCGTTTGTCTGCATGTTTCTAGACATGGCATATGGGGGTGTAGTGAGCATCTTGAAAAAACCAATACTAAAAACTTGAAAAACAATCTATCATAAACACAATAAAAAATATATAATAATGTATTATTGAAATATCATGGGCGACCAAAAAAACATTATTTAACAACAACTAACTAACAACAACTAGTAACAACTATTTTGGACAATTTAAGTGGCAAACGATAATGCAGATACTAGGGATGGAGGTGTGACTACATACTGGGGATGGAGGTGTGACCGTGTGGGTCTGGACAGAGGAGATGTGGTCATTGGTTAGGGTACTAGGGTACTAGGGGTCTGGACAGAGGAGATGTGGTCATTGTTTAGGGTACTAGGGGTCTGGACAGAGGAGATGTGGTCATTGTTTAGGGTACTAGGGGTCTGGACAGAGGAGATGTGGTCATTGTTTAGGGTACTAGGGGTCTGGACAGAGGAGATGTAGTCATTGTTTAGGGTACTAGGGTACTAGGGGTCTGGACAGAGGAGATGTGGTCATTGGTTAGGGTATTAGGGTACTAGGGGTCTGGACAGAGAAGATGTGGTCATTGGTTAGGGTACTAGGGGTCTGGACAGAGGAGATGTGGTCATTGTTTAGGGTACTAGGGTACTAGGGGTCTGGACAGAGGAGATGTAGTCATTGTTTAGGGTATTAGGGGTCTGGACAGAGAAGATGTGGTCACTGGTTAGGGTATTAGGGTACTAGGGGTCTGGACAGAGAAGATGTGGTCATTGGTTAGGGTACTAGGGGTCTGGACAGAGGAGATGTGGTCATTGTTTAGGGTACTAGGGTACTAGGGGTCTGGACAGAGGAGATGTAGTCATTGTTTAGGGTATTAGGGGTCTGGACAGAGGAGATGTGGTCATTGTTTAGGGTATTAGGGGTCTGGACAGAGGAGATGTGGTCATTGTTTAGGGTACTAGGGTACTAGGGGTCTGGACAGAGGAGATGTAGTCATTGTTTAGGGTATTAGGGGTCTGGACAGAGGAGATGTGGTCATTGTTTAGGGTACTAGGGTACTAGGGGTCTGGACAGAGGAGATGTGGTCATTGTTTAGGTACTAGGGTACTAGGGTCTGGACAGAGGAGATCTAGTCATTGTTTAGGGTATTAGGGGTCTGGACAGAGGAGATGTGGTCATTGTTTAGGGTACTAGGGTACTAGGGGTCTGGACAGAGGAGATGTAGTCATTGTTTAGGGTATTAGGGGTCTGGACAGAGAAGATGTGGTCACTGGTTAGGGTATTAGGGTACTAGGGGTCTGGACAGAGAAGATGTGGTCATTGGTTAGGGTACTAGGGGTCTGGACAGAGGAGATGTGGTCATTGTTTAGGGTACTAGGGTACTAGGGGTCTGGACAGAGGAGATGTAGTCATTGTTTAGGGTATTAGGGGTCTGGACAGAGGAGATGTGGTCATTGTTTAGGGTATTAGGGGTCTGGACAGAGGAGATGTGGTCATTGTTTAGGGTACTAGGGTACTAGGGGTCTGGACAGAGGAGATGTAGTCATTGTTTAGGGTATTAGGGGTCTGGACAGAGGAGATGTGGTCATTGTTTAGGGTACTAGGGTACTAGGGGTCTGGACAGAGGAGATGTGGTCATTGTTTAGGGTACTAGGGTACTAGGGGTCTGGACAGAGGAGATCTAGTCATTGTTTAGGGTATTAGGGGTCTGGACAGAGGAGATGTGGTCATTGTTTAGGGTACTAGGGTACTAGGGGTCTGGACAGAGGAGATGTAGTCATTGTTTAGGGTACTAGGGTATTAGGGGTCTGGACAGAGGAGATGTGGTCATTGTTTAGGGTACTAGGGTACTAGGGGTCTGGACAGAGGAGATGTAGTCATTGTTTAGGGTATTAGGGTACTAGGGGTCTGGACAGAGGAGATGTAGTCATTGTTTAGGGTACTAGGGTATTAGGGGTCTGGACAGAGGAGATGTGGTCATTGTTTAGGGTACTAGGGTACTAGGGGTCTGGACAGAGGAGATGTAGTCATTGTTTAGGGTATTAGGGTACTAGGGGTCTGGACAGAGGAGATGTAGTCATTAAGGTGTTACTATCATACATAATGGGGTTATATGACTTCCTGTTTACAGACATCATTAAGGTGTTACTATCATACACAATGGGGTTATATGACTTCCTGTTTACAGACATCATTAAGGTGTTACTATCATACATAATGGGGTTATATGACTTCCTGTTTACAGACATCATTAAGGTGTTACTATCATACACAATGGGGTTATATGACTTCCTGTTTACAGACATCATTAAGGTGATACTATCATACACAATGGGGTTATATGACTTCCTGTTTACAGGCATCAACATTTTAAAAATCTCAGATCTCTCCAAGACGTTATTACACAATTACGATTGGCTCTTGGGTCAAAATAGCTTTCTCTCGAAAGACAATCGTATGTTAAAAACTCTTGCTTGAGTGTGCTTCAAAACAAAGACACAGTCACGGGTTAGTATATCCTATAAAGTCGTTACGCACGACTGAGTGTGCTTCGAAACAAGGAACTGGCTGATGGACCACTGTGGCTAAGGCTATAAATAGCTTCATGGCCTCTGTCTAGTAAGAGCCATCACTAGTGCTGAGCGACGAGTGCTTTTTGATGTCGTTTCGGTTTTTCGTTATTATTATTACAAAATAATCGTGCTTTTTGATTTAGATCATTAAAAAACAAAACATTAACTACATTATCAAATAATGACATTAGAATGATTTTATTTTTTTAATTTAGTTTTTGATTGAATTTCCAAAGGCAAAAACAGTGAACATTCAATTGCCAAAACATTAAAAATATTTCATTGTGTCTGTCAGATCCACGTTGGGTAGACATGGCCAGGTCGCAATTGTAAATGAGAACTTGTTCTCAACTTGCCTACCTGGTTAAATAAAGGTGAAATAAAAATAAATAAATAAAATAGAGAAAGAGTAAATTACTATTAAATAATACAATATTTCAGTTATCATATTCTTTAGGTCTGATTTTATGACTTTTAAATGTTTAATTCCTTAAAGTCATCATCTCATCTCTGCCCAGGCAGTAGCAGTCAGCCAGACAGTTATCTCTGTTCTCCCCACACTGTACTGTCTGTTGTCATCCTATTTAGCTAGTCTGCCTCAGTATGCTGCTGTCTGACCAAATCATTTGACTAGTTCTTCAAAGTAGATAAAGGCATACTCTCACGAACGGTCTCTGTCCCTCATCGTTGTGTTGTGTGTGGTCTGTGTGTATCTATCCTAACGTAGTAGGTGTTAAAGTGTATCCATCCAGAGATTTGTATATAATGACGAGATGCTCATGTCTCCTCCTTAACAATGGGAGTCATTTTCCCAAAGGTAGGAATGCAGGGGACTTGCTTAGGTCCAGAACAAGCCCATAGAAACCCATTGTGCTTATTTTGGACAGATTTTGGCTTAAGTTAAATCTCTTGGTTCGCCTCTTCCTCTCTGACCTGCCTGAGCCGGAAATTACTGCCGCAATAGATTATGGTCATTGTAGTCAAGTATACCCATAACATGATGCAGCCATGACTATGCTTGAAAATATGAAGAGTAGGACTCAATAATGTGTTGTATTGGATTTGCCCCAAACATCACATTTTGTATTCAGGACAAAAAGTTAATTGCTTTGCCTCATTTTTTACAGTTTTATTTTAGTTCCTTGTTGCAAACAGGATGCATGTTTTGAAATATTTTTATTCTGTACAGGCTTCCTTCTTTTCACTCTGTCAATTAGGTTAGTATTCAATTAGGTTAGTATTGTTGAGTAACTACAATGTTGTTGATCCATCCTCAGTTTTCCTCGCAGCCATTAATTAAACTCTGTAACTGTTTCAAAGTCACCATTGGCCTCATGGTGAAATCCCTGAGCGGTTTCCTTCCTGTCCGGCAACTGAGTTAGGAAGGACGCCTGTATCTTTGTAGTGACTGGGTGTATTGATACACCATCCAAAGTGTAATTAATAACTTCACAATGCTCAAAGGGATATTCAATGTCTGATTTTTTCTCACTTTACCCATCTACCAATAGGTGCCCTTCCTGCTAAAGCATTGGAAAACCTCCCTGGTCTTTGTGGTTGAATCTGTGTTTGAAATTCCCTGCTCGACCTTACAGATAATTGTATGTGCGGGGGGGTATAGAGATGAGGTAGTCATTCAAAAGTCATGTTAAACACTATTATTGCACACAGAGTGACTCCAACTTATTATGTGACTTGTTAAGCACATTTTTACTCCTGAACATATTTAGGCTTCCCATAACAAAGGGGTAAAGACTCAATAAATTTCCAATTTTCATTTTGTATTAATTTGTACAAATTTCGAAAAACATAATTCCACTTTGACATGATGGGGGTATTGTGTGTAGGCTGTAACAAAAACAACATGTGTTAAAAGTCAAGGTCTATACCAGGCGGTGTCGGAGGAAGGCCCTAAAATCATCAAAGACTCCAGCCACCCTAGTCATAGACTTCCTGCTACCGCATGGTAAGCGGTATCGGAGTTCCAAGTCAGAGCGCCAAGTGTAGGGTCCAAGAGGCTTAAACAGCTTCTACCCCTAAGCCATAAGACTACTGAACAGCCAATCAAATGGCTACCCAGACCCCCCCCCTCCTCCCTCTCTGCAGATGACTTCATCAACCATTTTGAAAAGAAGGTCGACGACATCCGATCCTCGCTTTGCTAAGTCAAACGACACCGCTGGTTCTGCTCACACTGCCCTACCCTGTGCCTGACCTCTTTCTCCCTCTCTCTCCAGATGAAATCTCGCTGCCTTGTGACGGCCGGCCGCCCAACAACCTGCCCGCTGACCCTATCCCCTCCTCTCTTCCAGACCATTTCCGGAGACCTTCTCCTTACCTCACCTCGCTCATCAACTCATCCCTGACCGTTGGCTACGCCCTTCCGTCTTCAAGAGAGCGAGAGTTGCACCCCTTCTGAAAAAAACCTACACACTCGATCCCTCCGATGTAAACAATTACAGACCAGTATCCCTTCTTCTTTCTCTCCAAAACTCTTGAACGTGCCGCCCTGGCCAGCTCTCCGGCTTATCTCTGAATGACCTTTCTTGATCCAAATCAGTCAGGTTTCAAGACTAGTCATTCAACTGAGACTGCTCTCCTGTATCACGGAGGCGCTCCGCACTGCTAAAGCTAACTCTCTCTCCTCTGCTCTCATCCTTCTAGATCTATCGGCTGCCTTCGATACTGTGAACCATCAGATCCCTTCCTTCCACCCTCTCCGAGTGCTGGGCATCTCCGGCGCGGCCCACGCTTGGATTGCGCCCTACCTGACAGGTCGCCTTGTTCAGGTGGCGTGGCGAGAATCTGTCTCCTCACCACGCGCTCTCACCACTGGTGTCCCCCAGGGCTCTGTTCTGGCCCTCTCCTATTCTCGCTATACACCAAGCACTTGGCTCTGTCATAACCTCACATGGTCTCTCTTTATCATTGCTATGCAGACGACACACAATTAATCTTCCTTTCCCCTTCTGATGACCAGGTGGCGAATCGCATCTCTGCATGTCTGGCAGACATATCAGTGTGGATGACGGATCACCACCTCAAGCTGAACTCGGCAAGACGGAGCTGCTCTTCCTCCCCTGGGAAGGACTGCCCGTTCCATGATCTCGTTCATCACGTGGCTGACAACTCCATTGTGTCCTCCTCCCAGAGCGCCAAGAACCTGGCGTGATCCTGGACAACACCCTGTCGTTCTCAACTAACATCAAGGCGGCCCGTTCCTGTAGGTTCATGCTCTACAACATCCGCAGAGTACGACCCCTGCCTCACACAGGAAGCGGGGCAGGTCCTAATCCAGGCACTTGTCATCTCCCGTCTGGATTACTGCAACTCGCTGTTGGCTGGGCTCCCTGCCTGTGCCATTAAACCCTTCAACTCATCCAGAACGCCGCAGCCCGTCTGGTGTTCAACCTTCCCAAGTTCTCTCACGTCACCCCGCTCCTCCGTTCTCTCCACTGGCTTCCAGTTGAAGCTCGCATCCGCTACAAGACCATGGTGCTTGCCTACGGAGCTGTGAGGGGAACGGCACCTCAGTACCTCCAGGCTCTGATCAGGCCCTACACCCAAACAAGGGCACTGCGTTCATCCACCTCTGGCCTGCTCGCTCCTACCACTGAGGAAGTACAGCTCCTGCCTCAGCCCAGTCAAAACTGTTCGCGGCCCTGGCCCCCCAATGGTGGAACAAACTCCCCACGACGCCAGGACAGCGGAGTCAATCACCACCTTCCGGAGACACCTGAAACCCCACCTCTTTAAGGAATACCTAGGATAGGTTAAGTAATCCCTCTCACCCCACCCCCCTAAGTTTTAGATGCACTATTGTTAAGTGACTGTCCCACTGGATGTCATAAGGTGAATGCACCAATTTGTAAGTCGCTCTGGATAAGAGCGTCTGCTAAATGACTTAAATGTAAATGTAAATGTATTTGCATTGACCCCCCCTCCCCCACTGCTGCTACTCTCTGTTATTATCTATCTATCATAGTCACAAATAACTCTACCTACATGTGCATATTATCTCAACTACCTCGACACCGGTGCCCCCTGTATACAGCCTCCACATTGACTCAGTACCGTAATACCCTGTATATAGCCTCCACATTGACTCTGTACTGGTACCCCCTGTATATAGCCTCCACATTGACTCTGTACTGGTACCCCCTGTATATAGCCTCCACATTGACTCTGTACTGGTACCCCTGTATATAGCCTTCACACTGACTCTGTACTGGTACCCCTGTATATAGCCTCCACATTGACTCTGTACCGGTACCCCTGTATATAGCCTCCCACATTGACTCTGTACCGGTACCCCTGTATATAGCCTCCACATTGACTCTGTACCGGTACCCCCTGTATATAGCCTCCACATTGACTCTGTACCAGTACCCCTGTATATAGCCTCCACATTGACTCTGTACTGGTACCCCTGTATATAGCCTCCACATTGACTCTGTACTGGTACCCTGTATATAGCCTCCACACGGACTCTGTACTGGTACCCCTGTATATAGCCTCCACGTTGACTCTGTACCGGTACCCTGTATATAGCCTCCACATTGACTCTGTACCGGTACCCCCTGTATATAGCCTCCACATTGACTCTGTACCGGTACCCCTGTATATAGCCTCCACATTGACTCTGTACCGTACCCCCTGTATATAGCCTCCACATTGACTCTGTACCAGTACCCCTGTATATAGCCTCCACATTGACTCTGTACCGGTACCCCTGTATATAGCCTCCACATTGACTCTGTACCGGTACCCCCTGTATATAGCTTCACATTGACTCTGTACCGGTACCCCTGTATATAGCCTCCACATTGACTCTGTACCTGGGTACCCCTGTATATAGCCTCCACATTGACCCTGTACCGGTACCCCTGTATATAGCCTCCACATTGACTCTGTACCGGTACCTCCTGTATATAACCTCCACATTGACTCTGTACCGGGTACCCCTGTATATAGCCTCCACATTGACTCTGTACCAGTACCCCTGTATATAGCCTCCACATTGACTCTGTACCGGTACCCCCTGTATATAGCCTCCACATTGACTCCTGTACCGGTACCTCCTGTATATAACCTCCACATTGACTCTGTACCGGTACCCCTGTATATAGCCTCCACATTGACTCTGTACCAGTACCCCTGTATATAGCCTCCACATTGACTCTGTACCGGTACCCCTGTATATAGCCTCCACATTGACTCTGTACCTGGTACCCCCTGTATATAGCTTCCACATTGACTCTGTACCGTACCCCTGTATATAGCCTCCACATTGACTCTGTACCGGTACCCCCTGTATATAGCCTCCACATTGACTCTGTACCGTACCCCCTGTATATAGCCTCCACATTGACTCTGTACCGGTACCTCTGTATATAACCTCCACATTGACTCTGTACCGGTACCCCTGTATATAGCCTCCACATTGACTCTGTACCAGTACCCCTGTATATAGCCTCCACATTGACTCTGTACCGGTACCCCTGTATATAGCCTCCACATTGACTCTGTACCGGTACCCCCTGTATATAGCCTTCACATTGACTCTGTACCGGTACCTCCTGTATATAGCCTCCACATTGACTTGTACTGGTACCCCCTGTATATAGCCTCCACATTGACTCTGTACTGCACTCTGTATATAGCCTCCACATTGACTCTGTACCGGTACCTCCTGTATATAACCT
>NW_025753533.1:0-10552 GCF_021184085.1 Oncorhynchus gorbuscha
GCCTGTCACTCTGGCCTCCCAGGTGGTCTTCTATTTCTTCAGTTCTTCCGCCTGGCTGTCACTCTGGCCTCCAAGGTGGTCTTTTTCTTTCTTCAGTTCTTCCACCTGGCTCTCACTGGCTGTCACTCTGGCCTCCCAGGTGGTCTTTTCTTTCTTCAGTTCTTCCCCCTGGCTCTCACTGGCTGTCACTCTGTCCTCCCAGGTGATCTTTTCTTTCTTCAGTTCTTCCTGGCCTGTCTGTCACTCACTGGCCCCCCAGGTGGTCTTTTCTTTCTTCAGGTCTTCCACTCACTGGCTGTCACTCTGGCCTCCCAGGTAGTCTTTTCTTTCTTCAGTTCTTCAGCCTGGCTCTCACTGGCTGTCACTTGGCCTCCAGTTGGTCTTTTATTTCTTCAGTTCTTCCACCTGGCTGTCACTCTGGCCTCCCAGGTGGTCTTCTATTTCTTCAGTTCTTCCACCTGGCTGTCCTCTGGCCTCCCAGGTGGTCTTTTCTTTCTTCAGTTCTTCCACCTGGCTCTCACTGGCTGTCACTCTGGCCTCCCAGGTAGTCTTTTCTTTCTTCAGTTCTTCCCCCTGGCTCTCACTGGCTGTCACTCTGGCCTCCCAGGTGGTCTTTTCTTTCTTCAGTTCTTCCACCTGGCTGTCACTCTGGCCTCCCAGGTGGTCTTTTCTTTCTTCAGTTCTTCCACCTGGCTGTCCTCTGGCCTCCCAGGTGGTCTTTTCTTTCTTCAGCTCTTCCACCTGGCTGTCACTCTGGCCTCCCAGGTGGTCTTTTCTTTCTTCAGTTCTTCCACCTGGCTCTCACTGGCTGTCACTCTGGCCTCCCAGGTGGTCTTTTCTTTCTTCAGTTCTTCCCCCTGGCTCTCACTGGCTGTCACTCTGGCCTCCCAGGTGGTCTTTTCTTTCTTCAGTTCTTTCCACCTGGCTGTCACTCTGGCCTCCCAGGTGGTCTTTTCTTTCTTCAGCTCTTCCACCTGGCTGTCACTCTGGCCTCCCAGGGGTTTTTTCTTTCTTCAGTTCTTCCACCTGGCTCTCACTGGCTGTCACTCTGGCCTCCCAGGTGGTCTTTTCTTTCTTCAGTTCTTCCACACTGGCTGTCACTGTCCTCCCAGGTGATCTTTTTCTTTCTTCCTTCCGCTCTCACTGGCTGTCACTCTGGCCTCCCAGGTGGTCTTTTCTTTTCTTCAGTTCTTCCACCTGGCTGTCACTCTGGCCTCCCAGGTAGTCTTTTCTTTTCTTCAGTTCTTCCCTGGCTCTCACTGGCTGTCACTTTGGCCTCCAGTTGGTCTTTTATTTTTCTTCAGTTCTTCCACCTGGCTGTCACTCTGGCCTCCCAGGTGGTCTTTCTTTCTTCAGTTCTTCCACCTGGCTGTCACTCTGGCCTCCCAGGTGGTCTTTTCTTTCTTCAGTTCTTCCACCTGGCTCTCACTGGCTGTCACTCTGGCCTCCCAGGTAGTCTTTTCTTTCTTCAGTTTCTTCCCCCTGGCTCTCACTGGCTGTCACTCTGGCCACCCAGGTGGTCTTTTCTTTCTTCAGTTCTTCCCACCTGGCTGTCACTCTGGCCTCCCAGGTGGTCTTTTCTTTCTTCAGCTCTTCCACCTGGCTGTCACTCTGGCCTCCCAGGTGGTCTTTCTTTCTTCAGCTCTTCCACCTGGCTGTCACTCTGGCCTCCCAGGTGGTCTTTTCTTTCTTCAGTTCTTCCACCTGGCTCTCACTGGCTGTCACTCTGGCCTCCCAGGTGGTCTTTTCTTTCTTCAGTTCTTCCCCTGGCTCTCACTGGCTGTCACTCTGGCCTCCCAGGTGGTCTTTTCTTTCTTCAGTTCTTCCACCTGGCTGTCACCTGGTCTTTTCTTTCTTCAGCTCTTCCACCTGGCTGTCACTCTGGCCTCCCAGGGGTTTTTTCTTTCTTCAGTTCTTCCACCTGGCTCTCACTGGCTGTCACTCTGGCCTCCCAGGTGGTCTTTTCTTTCTTCAGTTCTTCCACCTGGCTGTCACTCTTGCCTCCCAGGTGGTCTTTTCTTTCTTCAGTTCTTCCACCTGGCTGTCACTCTGGCCTCCCAGGTGGTCTTTTCTTTCTTCAGTTCTTCAACCTGGCTGTCACTTTGGCCTCCAGTTGGTCTTTTATTTCTTCAGCTCTTCCACCTGGCTGTCACTCTGGCCTCCCAGGTGGTCTTCTATTTCTTCAGTTCTTCCACCTGGCTGTCACTCTGGCCTCCCAGGTGGTCTTTTCTTTCTTCAGTTCTTCCACCTGGCTCTCACTGGCTGTCACTCTGGCCTCCCAGGTAGTCTTTTCTTTCTTCAGTTCTTCCCCCTGGCTCTCACTGGCTGTCACTCTGGCCTCCCAGGTGGTCTTTTCTTTCTTCAGTTCTTCCACCTGGCTGTCACTCTGGCCTCCCAGGTGGTCTTTTCTTTCTTCAGTTCTTCCACCTGGCTCTCACTGGCTGTCACTCTGGCCTCCCAGGTGGTCTTTTCTTTCTTCAGTTCTTCCCCCTGGCTCTCACTGGCTGTCACTCTGTCCTCCCAGGTGATCTTTTCTTTCTTCAGTTCTTCCGCCTGTCTGTCACTCTGGCCTCCCAGGTGGTCTTTTCTTTCTTCAGGTCTTCCACCTGGCTCTCACTGGCCGTCACTCTGGCCTCCCAGGTAGTCTTTTCTTTCTTCAGTTCTTCCCCCTGGCTCTCACTGGCTGTCACTTTGGCCTCCAGTTGGTCTTTTATTTCTTCAGCTCTTCCACCTGGCTGTCACTCTGGCCTCCCAGGTGGTCTTCTATTTCTTCAGTTCTTCCACCTGGCTGTCACTCTGGCCTCCCAGGTGGTCTTTTCTTTCTTCAGTTCTTCCACCTGGCTCTCACTGGCTGTCACTCTGGCCTCCCAGGTAGTCTTTTCTTTCTTCAGTTCTTCCCCCTGGCTCTCACTGGCTGTCACTCTGGCCACCCAGGTGGTCTTTTCTTTCTTCAGTTCTTCCACCTGGCTGTCACTCTGGCCTCCCAGGTGGTCTTTTCTTTCTTCAGCTCTTCCACCTGGCTGTCACTCTGGCCTCCCAGGTGGTCTTCTCTTTCTTCAGCTCTTCCACCTGGCTGTCACTCTGGCCTCCCAGGTGGTCTTTTCTTTCTTCAGTTCTTCCACCTGGCTCTCACTGGCTGTCACTCTGGCCTCCCAGGTGGTCTTTTCTTTCTTCAGTTCTTCCCCCTGGCTCTCACTGGCTGTCACTCTGGCCTCCCAGGTGGTCTTTTCTTTCTTCAGTTCTTCCACCTGGCTGTCACTCTGGCCTCCCAGGTGGTCTTTTCTTTCTTCAGCTCTTCCACCTGGCTGTCACTCTGGCCTCCCAGGGGTTTTTTCTTTCTTCAGTTCTTCCACCTGGCTCTCACTGGCTGTCACTCTGGCCTCCCAGGTGGTCTTTTCTTTCTTCAGTTCTTCCACCTGGCTGTCACTCTTGCCTCCCAGGTGGTCTTTTCTTTCTTCAGTTCTTCCACCTGGCTGTCACTCTGGCCTCCCAGGTGGTCTTTTCTTTCTTCAGTTCTTCAACCTGGCTGTCACTTTGGCCTCCAGTTGGTCTTTTATTTCTTCAGCTCTTCCACCTGGCTGTCACTCTGGCCTCCCAGGTGGTCTTCTATTTCTTCAGTTCTTCCACCTGGCTGTCACTCTGGCCTCCCAGGTGGTCTTTTCTTTCTTCAGTTCTTCCACCTGGCTCTCACTGGCTGTCACTCTGGCCTCCCAGGTAGTCTTTTCTTTCTTCAGTTCTTCCCCCTGGCTCTCACTGGCTGTCACTCTGGCCACCCAGGTGGTCTTTTCTTTCTTCAGTTCTTCCACCTGGCTGTCACTCTGGCCTCCCAGGTGGTCTTTTCTTTCTTCAGCTCTTCCACCTGGCTGTCACTCTGGCCTCCCAGGTGGTCTTCTCTTTCTTCAGCTCTTCCACCTGGCTGTCACTCTGGCCTCCCAGGTGGTCTTTTCTTTCTTCAGTTCTTCCACCTGGCTCTCACTGGCTGTCACTCTGGCCTCCCAGGTGGTCTTTTCTTTCTTCAGTTCTTCCCCCTGGCTCTCACTGGCTGTCACTCTGGCCTCCCAGGTGGTCTTTTCTTTTCTTCAGTTCTTCCACCTGGCTGTCACTCTGGCCTCCCAGGTGGTCTTTTCTTTCTTCAGCTCTTCCACCTGGCTGTCACTCTGGCCTCCCAGGGGTTTTTTTCTTTCTTCAGTTCTTCCACCTGGCTCTCACTGGCTGTCACTCTGGCCTCCCAGGTGGTCTTTTCTTTCTTCAGTTCTTCCACCTGGCTGTCACTCTTGCCTCCCAGGTGGTCTTTTCTTTCTTCAGTTCTTCCACCTGGCTGTCACTCTGGCCTCCCAGGTGGTCTTTTCTTTCTTCAGTTCTTCAACCTGGCTGTCACTCTGGCCTCCAGGTGGTCTTTTATTTCTTCAGCTCTTCCACCTGGCTGTCACTCTGGCCTCCCAGGTGGTCTTCTATTTCTTCAGTACTTCCGCCTGGCTGTCACTCTGGCCTCCAAGGTGGTCTTTTCTTTCTTCAGTTCTTCCACCTGGCTCTCACTGGCTGTCACTCTGGCCTCCCAGGTGGTCTTTTCTTTCTTCAGTTCTTCCCCCTGGCTCTCACTGGCTGTCACTCTGTCCTCCCAGGTGATCTTTTCTTTCTTCAGTTCTTCCGCCTGTCTGTCACTCTGGCCTCCAAGGTGGTCTTTTCTTTCTTCAGTTCTTCCACCTGGCTCTCACTGGCTGTCACTCTGGCCTCCCAGGTGGTCTTTTCTTTCTTCAGTTCTTCCGCCTGGCTGTCACTCTGGCCTCCAAGGTGGTCTTTTCTTTCTTCAGTTCTTCCACCTGGCTCTCACTGGCTGTCACTCTGGCCTCCCAGGTGGTCTTTTCTTTCTTCAGTTCTTCCGCCTGGCTGTCACTCTGGCCTCCCAGGTGGTCTTTTCTTTCTTCAGCTCTTCCACCTGGCTGTCACTCTGGCCTCCCAGGTGATCTTTTCTTTCTTCAGTTCTTCCACCTGGCTCTAACTGGCTGTCACTCTGGCCTCCCAGGTGGTCTTTTCTTTCTTCAGTTCTTCCACCTGGCTCTCACTGGCTGTCACTCTGCCCTCCCAGGTGGTCTTTTCTTTCTTCAGTTCTTCCACCTGGCTGTCACTCTGGCCTCCCAGGTGTTTTTTTTTCTTCAGTTCTTCCACCTGGCTCTCACTGGCCATCACTCTGGCCTCCCAGGTGGTCTTTTCTTTCTTCAGTTCTTCCCCCTGGCTCTCACTGGCTGTCACTCTGGCCTCCCAGGTGGTCTTTTCTTTCTTCAGTTCTTCCCCCTGGCTCTCACTGGCTGTCACTCTGGCCTCCCAGGTGGTCTTTTCTTTCTTCAGCTCTTCCGCCTGGCCCTCACTGGCTGTCACTCTGGCCTCCCAGGTGGTCTTTTCTTTCTTCAGCTCTTCCACCTGGCTGTCACTCTGGCCTCCCAGGTGGTCTTTTCTTTCTTCAGTTCTTCCACCTGGCTCTCACTGGCTTTTACTCTGGCCTCCCAGGTGGTCTTTTCTTTCTTCAGCTCTTCCGCCTGGCCCTCACTGGCTGTCACTCTGGCCTCCCAGGTGGTCTTTTCTTTCTTCAGTTCTTCCACCTGGCTGTCACTCTGGCCTCCCAGGTGGTCTTTTCTTTCTTCAGTTCTTCCACCTGGCTGTCACTCTGGCCTCCCAGGTGGTCTTTTCTTTCTTCAGCTCTTCCACCTGGCTGTCACTCTGGCCTCCCAGGGGGTCTTTTCTTTCTTCAGTTCTTCCACCTGGCTCTCACTGGCTGTCACTGTGGCCTCCCAGGGGGTCTTTTCTTTCTTCAGCTCTTCCACCTGGCTGTCACTCTGGCCTCCCAGGGGGTCTTTTCTTTCTTCAGTTCTTCCACCTGGCTCTCACTGGCTGTCACTGTGGCCTCCCAGGGGGTCTTTTCTTTCTTCAGTTCTTCCACCTGGCTCTCACTGGCTGTCACTCTGGCCTCCCAGGTGGTCTTTTCTTTCTTCAGTTCTTCCACCTGGCTGTCACTCTGGCCTCCCAGGTGGTCTTTTCTTTCTTCAGTTCTTCAACCTGGCTGTCACTCTGGCCTCCCAGGTGGTCTTTTCTTTCTTCAGGTCTTCCACCTGGCTCTCACTGGCTGTCACTCTGGCCTCCAGGTGGTCTTTTATTTCTTCAGCTCTTCCACCTGCCTGTCACTCTGGCCTCCCAGGTGGTCTTCTATTTCTTCAGTTCTTCCGCCTGGCTGTCACTCTGGCCTCCAAGGTGGTCTTTTCTTTCTTCAGTTCTTCCACCTGGCTCTCACTGGCTGTCACTCTGGCCTCCCAGGTGGTCTTTTCTTTCTTCAGTTCTTCCCCCTGGCTCTCACTGGCTGTCACTCTGTCCTCCCAGGTGATCTTTTCTTTCTTCAGTTCTTCCGCCTGTCTGTCACTCTGGCCTCCCAGGTGGTCTTTTCTTTCTTCAGGTCTTCCACCTGGCTCTCACTGGCCGTCACTCTGGCCTCCCAGGTAGTCTTTTCTTTCTTCAGTTCTTCCCCCTGGCTCTCACTGGCTGTCACTTTGGCCTCCAGTTGGTCTTTTATTTCTTCAGCTCTTCCACCTGGCTGTCACTCTGGCCTCCCAGGTGGTCTTCTATTTCTTCAGTTCTTCCACCTGGCTGTCACTCTGGCCTCCCAGGTGGTCTTTTCTTTCTTCAGTTCTTCCACCTGGCTCTCACTGGCTGTCACTCTGGCCTCCCAGGTAGTATTTTCTTTCTTCAGTTCTTCCCCCTGGCTCTCACTGGCTGTCACTCTGGCCTCCCAGGTGGTCTTTTCTTTCTTCAGTTCTTCCACCTGGCTGTCACTCTGGCCTCCCAGGTAGTCTTTTCTTTCTTCAGCTCTTCCACCTGGCTGTCACTCTGGCCTCCCAGGTGGTCTTTTCTTTCTTCAGTTCTTCCACCTGGCTGTCACTCTTGCCTCCCAGGTGGTCTTTTCTTTCTTCAGTTCTTCAACCTGGCTGTCACTCTGGCCTCCAGGTGGTCTTTTATTTCTACAGCTCTTCCACCTGGCTGTCACTCTGGCCTTCAAGGTGGTCTTTTCTTTCTTCAGTTCTTCCACCTGGCTCTCACTGGCTGTCACTCTGGCCTGCCAGGTGGTCTTTTCTTTCTTCAGTTCTTCCCCCTGGCTCTCACTGGCTGTCACTCTGTCCTCCCAGGTGATCTTTTCTTTCTTCAGTTCTTCCGCCTGTCTGTCACTCTGGCCTCCAAGGTGGTCTTTTCTTTCTTCAGTTCTTCCACCTGGCTCTCACTGGCTGTCACTCTGGCCTCCCAGGTGGTCTTTTCTTTCTTCAGTTCTTCCCCCTGGCTCTCACTGGCTGTCACTCTGTCCTCCCAGGTGATCTTTTCTTTCTTCAGTTCTTCCGCCTGTCTGTCACTCTGGCCTCCAAGGTGGTCTTTTCTTTCTTCAGTTCTTCCACCTGGCTCTCACTGGCTGTCACTCTGGCCTCCCAGGTGGTCTTTTCTTTCTTCAGTTCTTCCGCCTGGCTGTCACTCTGGCCTCCAAGGTGGTCTTTTCTTTCTTCAGTTCTTCCACCTGGCTCTCACTGGCTGTCACTCTGGCCTCCCAGGTGGTCTTTTCTTTCTTCAGTTCTTCCGCCTGGCTGTCACTCTGGCCTCCCAGGTGGTCTTTTCTTTCTTCAGCTCTTCCACCTGGCTGTCACTCTGGCCTCCCAGGTGGTCTTTTCTTTCTTCAGTTCTTCCACCTGGCTCTAACTGGCTGTCACTCTGGCCTCCCAGGTGGTCTTTTCTTTCTTCAGTTCTTCCGCCTGGCTGTCACTCTGGCCTCCCAGGTGGTCTTTTCTTTCTTCAGTTCTTCCACCTGGCTCTCACTGGCTGTCACTCTGCCCTCCCAGGTGGTCTTTTCTTTCTTCAGTTCTTCCACCTGGCTGTCACTCTGGCCTCCCAGGTGTTTTTTTTTCTTCAGTTCTTCCACCTGGCTCTCACTGGCCGTCACTCTGGCCTCCCAGGTGGTCTTTTCTTTCTTCAGTTCTTCCCCCTGGCTCTCACTGGCTGTCACTCTGGCCTCCCAGGTGGTCTTTTCTTTCTTCAGCTCTTCCGCCTGGCCCTCACTGGCTGTCACTCTGGCCTCCCAGGTGGTCTTTTCTTTCTTCAGCTCTTCCACCTGGCTGTCACTCTGGCCTCCCAGGTGGTCTTTTCTTTCTTCAGTTCTTCCACCTGGCTCTCACTGGCTTTTACTCTGGCCTCCCAGGTGGTCTTTTCTTTCTTCAGCTCTTCCGCCTGGCCCTCACTGGCTGTCACTCTGGCCTCCCAGGTGGTCTTTTCTTTCTTCAGTTCTTCCACCTGGCTGTCACTCTGGCCTCCCAGGTGGTCTTTTCTTTCTTCAGCTCTTCCACCTGGCTGTCACTCTGGCCTCCCAGGGGTCTTTTCTTTCTTCAGTTCTTCCACCTGGCTCTCACTGGCTGTCACTCTGGCCTCCCAGGTGGTCTTTTCTTTCTTCAGTTCTTCCACCTGGCTGTCACTCTGGCCTCCCAGGTGTTTTTTTTTCTTCAGTTCTTCCACCTGGCTCTCACTGGCCGTCACTCTGGCCTCCCAGGTGGTCTTTTCTTTCTTCAGTTCTTCCCCCTGGCTCTCACTGGCTGTCACTCTGGCCTCCCAGGTGGTCTTTTCTTCAGCTCTTCCGCCTGGCCCTCGCTGGCTGTCACTCTGGCCTCCCAGGTGGTCTTTTCTTTCTTCAGCTCTTCCACCTGGCTGTCACTCTGGCCTCCCAGGTGGTCTTTTCTTTCTTCAGTTCTTCCACCTGGCTCTCACTGGCTTTTACTCTGGCCTCCCAGGTGGTCTTTTCTTTCTTCAGGTGTCCTGTGTGAATCTAAGTGTGCGTTCTCTAATTCTCTCCTCTCTTTCTTTCTCTCTCTCGGAGGACCTGAGCCCTAGGACCATGCCCCAGGACTACCTGACATGATGACTCCTTGCTGTCCCCAGTCCACCTGGCCATGCTGCTGCTCCAGTTTCAACTGGCCTGGGCCCTAGGACCATGTCTCAGGACTACCTGACATGAGGACTCCTTGCTGTCCCCAGTCCACCTGGCCATGCTCCTGCTCCAGTTTCAACTGTTCTGCCTTACTATTATTCAACCATGCTGGTCATTTATGAACATTTGAACATCTTGGCCACGTTCTGTTATAATCTCCACCCGGCACAGCCAGAAGAGGACTGGCCACCCCACATATGCTCTCTCTAATTCTCTCTTTCTTTCTTTCTCTCTCTCGGAGGACCTGAGCCCTAGGACCGTGCCCCAGGACTACCTGACATGATGGCTCCTTGCTGTCCCCAGTCCACCTGACTGTGCTGCTGCTCAGTTTCAACTGTTCTGCCTTATTATTATTTTGACCATGCTGGTCATTTATGAACATTTGAACATCTTGGTCATGTTCTGTTATAATCTCTACCCGGCACAGCCAGAAGAGGACTGGCCACCCCACATAGCCCGGTTCCTCTCTAGGTTTCTTCCTAGGTTTTGGCCTTTCTAGGGAGTTTTTCCTAGCCACCGTGCTTTTACACCTGCATTGTTTGCTGTTTGGGGTTTTAGGCTGGGTTTCTGTACAGCACTTTGAGATATCAGCTGATGTACGAAGGGCTATATAAATAAATTTGATTTGATTTGATTTGATTCCGCCTGGCCCTCACTGGCTGTCACTCTGGCCTCCCTGGTGGTCTTTTCTTTCTTCAGTTCTTCCACCTGGCTGTCACTCTGGCCTGCCAGGTGGTCTTTTCTTTCTTCAGTTCTTCCACCTGGCTGTCACTCTGGCCTCCCAGGTGGTCTTTTCTTTCTTCAGCTCTTCCACCTGGCTGTCACTCTGGCCTCCCAGGGGGTCTTTTCTTTCTTCAGTTCTTCCACCTGGCTCTCACTGGCTGTCACTCTGGCCTCCCAGGTGGTCTTTTATTTCTTCAGCTCTTCCACCTGGCTGTCACTCTGGCCTCCCAGGTGGTCTTCTATTTCTTCAGTTCTTCCGCCTGGCTGTCAATCTGGCCTCCAAGGTGGTCTTTTCTTTCTTCAGTTCTTCCACCTGGCTCTCACTGGCTGTCACTCTGGCCTCCCAGGTGGTCTTTTCTTTCTTCAGTTCTTCCCCCTGGCTCTCACTGGCTGTCACTCTGTCCTCCCAGGTGATCTTTTCTTTCTTCAGTTCTTCCGCCTGTCTGTCACTCTGGCCTCCAAGGTGGGCTTTTCTTTCTTCAGTTCTTCCACCTGGCTCTCACTGGCTGTCACTCTGGCCTCCCAGGTGGTCTTTTTTCTTTCTTCAGTTCTTCCAGCCTGGCTGTCACTCTGGCCTCCCAGGTAGTCTTTTCTTTCTTCAGTTCTTCCACCTGGCTCTCACTGGCTGTCCTCTGGCCTCCCAGGTGGTCTTTTATTTCTTCAGCTCTTCCACCTGGCTGTCACTCTGGCCTCCCAGGTGGTCTTCTATTTCTTCAGTTCTTCCGCCTGCTGTCACTCTGGCCTCCAGGTGGTCTTTTCTTTCTTCAGTTCTTCCACCTGGCTCTCACTGGCTGTCACTCTGGCCTCCCAGGTGGTCTTTTCTTTCTT
>NW_025753534.1:0-10551 GCF_021184085.1 Oncorhynchus gorbuscha
AGCCCTTTACCAATCATAGAGTTTATATTTCAAGCCCTTTACCAATCATAGAGTTTATATTTCAAGCCCTTTACCAATCATAGAGTTTATATTTCAGCCCTTTACCAATCATAGAGTTTATATTTCAGCCCTTTACCAATCATAGAGTTTATATTTCAGCCCTTTACCAATCATAGAGTTTATATTTCAAGCCCTTTATTCCAATCATAGAGTTTATATTTCAGCCCTTTACCAATCATAGAGTTTATATTTCAGCCCTTTATTCAATCATAGAGTTTATATTTCAGCCCTTTACCAATCATAGAGTTTTATCAGCCCTTTACAATTAAGCAATACTTTACCAATCATAGAGTTTATATTTCAGCCCTTTACCAATCATAGAGTTTATATTTCAGCCCTTTACCAATCATAGAGTTTATATTTCAGCCCTTTACCAATCATAGAGTTTATATTTCAGCCCTTTACCAATCATAGAGTTTATATTTCAGCCCCTTTATTCAATCATAGAGTTTATGTTTCAGCCCTTTACCAATCATAGAGTTTATATTTCAGCCCCTTTATTCAATCATAGGTTTATATTTCAGCCCTTTACCAATCATAGAGTTTATATTTCAACCCTTTACCAATCATAGAGTTTATGTTCAGCCCTTTACCAATCATAGAGTTTATATTTCAAGCCCTTTACCAATCATAGAGTTTATATTTCAGCCCTTTACCAATCATAGAGTTTATATTTCAGCCCTTTACCAATCATAGAGTTTATATTTCAGCCCTTTACCAATCATAGAGTTTATATTTCAGCCCTTTACCAATCATAGAGTTTATATTTCAGCCACTTTACCAATCATAGAGTTTATATTTCAGCCCTTTACCAATCATAGAGTTTATATTTCAACCCTTTACCAATCATAGAGTTTATATTTCAGCCCTTTACCAATCATAGGAGTTTATATTTCAGCCCCTTTACCAATCATAGTTTATATTTCAGCCCTTTACCAATCATAGAGTTTATATTTCAGCCCTTTACCAATCATAGAGTTTATATTTCAGCCCTTTATCCAATCATAGAGTTTATATTTCAGCCCTTTACCAATCATAGAGTTTATATTTCAGCCCTTTACCAATCATAGAGTTTATATTTCAGCCCTTTACCAATCATAGAGTTTATATTTCAGCCTTTACCAATCATAGAGTTTATATTTCAGCCCTTTATTCAATCATATTACTGTTCAAACCCAAACCAGAAGAGGGCTCTTTGTTGCAATATGCAGCACAACATAAATGTTGATAATCTGTCAATTGTCACTGGTCTATAACAGGACTGTCTGGAATTATCAGTAATTAATAATAATAATATATGCCATTTAGCAGGCGCTTTTATCCAAGCGACTTACAGTCATGTGTGCATACATTCTACGTATGGGTGGTCCCGGGAATCATAGAGTTTTAACCCACTACCCTGGCGTTACAAGCGCAATGCTCTACCAACCAGAAGGAACTGTCACTGGTCTATACAGGACTTTCTGGAATCATCAGTCCATTGTCACTGGTCTATAACAGGGCTGTCTGGAATCATCAGTCCATTGTCACTGGTCTATAACAGGGCTGTCTGGAATCATCAGTCCATTGTCACTGGTCTATAACAGGGCTGTCTGGAATCATCAGTCCTCACTGGTCTATAACAGGGCTGTCTGGAATCATCAGTCCATTGTCACTGGTCTATAACAGGGCTGTCTGGAATCTCTCCCTAAAATGAAGATATTCTTATTTGAGCCAGACAATGATTCCCTTTACCACTTCTTATCCCTCAGCAGTCTTTACTCAGCCCATTAGGAATGCATCATTTTAAAATCCTAGTTAGGTGCCTGTATACCAGAGGGCTTGTCAGCCTCGTTCCCTCTGCAGGAGAGAGAAACAGAGAGGGGAGAGAGTCCTCCTAACCTGTGACTGTGTGTAGAATACTGATGTCCCCATGTGTCTGTGTGTAGTCATCATGACTTAGCTGTCTCCAGAAACACAGATCTAGGATCAACTAACCCTCCCCAATTCTAACTCTAATCATAAGGTGTGCCATACACTAAACTAGCCTGAGAACAGTGTGTTAGGACATCTTTCTCTAGAGCAGGGTTTTTGAAGTTTAGTTCTGCCAAGTGGATTTGCTGAATGTATTATTCAATGACTCTATATCTAACGGGCGGTTTAGTCTGTCTCTATATGTCGTTATTTAAGCAGGGGAAAGATGGCCGCTTTGTCTGAAACTGGGACCCTAAACCATTGGGGGCCATTCTCATTAAAATGATGTCCTGGTCCTCCGTCCTTATCTTCTTTTCACCCCCACCTCATCTTCTCTCCATCCATCACCTCGGTTCTCCACGTAATACCCAATGTCCCCTTGTCCTCCCCTCCTCTTCTGTCTCCTCTCCACACTTTACCCCCATCTATCTATCATTCTCTTCTATCTCAACTCCTTCTCTCTCCCTCCCTCCCCTGGCTGGCTCTCTCTCTCCCTCCCTCCCCCTGTCTCTCTCTCCCTCCCCCCCCTGTCTCTCTCTCCCTCCCTCCCCTGTCTCTCTCTCCCTCCCTCCCCCTGTGTCTCTCTCTCTCCCTCCCTCCCTCCCCCCCTGTCTCTCTCTCTCCCTCCCTCCCCCGTCTCTCTCTCCCTCCCTCCCCCGTCTCTCTCTCCCCTCCCTCCCCCTGTCTCTCTCTCTCCCTCCCTCCCCCTGTCTCTTCCTCCCCCCTGTCTCTCTCTCCCTCCCTCCCCCTGTCTCTCTCTCTCCCTCTCCCTCTCCCCCTGTCTCTTCCTCCCCCTGTCTCTCTCTCCCTCCCCCCTGTCTCTCTCTCCCTCCCTCCCCCATCAGGATCATCCAGAGAGGCCTGAGGTGCCATGGCTGTCAGAGTTTACCTGGCAGACATGCTGTGAGCTGGAGGACACTCTGCCCTGCTTCAACGGCATCAAGAGAGAGATCACCGCCACACCCATCTCTATAAAACTAGGTAGAATAACACACAGCTAAAATAACCTAGACACCCATCTCTATAAAACTAGGTAGAATAACACACAACTAAAATAACCTAGACACCCATCTCTATAAAACTAGGTAGAGTAACACACAACTAAAATAACCTAGACACCCATCTCTATAAAACTAGGTAGAATAACACACAGCTAAAATAACCTAGACACCCATCTCTATAAAACTAGGTAGAATAACACACAACTAAAATAACCTAGACACCCATCTCTATAAAACTAGGTAGAGTAACACACAACTAAAATAACCTAGACACCCATCTCTATAAAACTAGGTAGAGTAACACACAGCTAAAATAACCTAGACACCCATCTCTATAAAACTAGGTAGAGTAACACACAGCTAAAATAACCTAGACACCCATCTCTATAAAACTAGGTAGAGTAACACACAACTAAAATAACCTAGACACCCATCTCTATAAAACTAGGTAGAGTAGTAACACACAACTAAAATAACCTAGACACCCATCTCTATAAAACTAGGTAGAGTAGTAACACACAACTAAAATAACCTAGACACCCATCTCTATAAAACTAGGTAGAGTAGTAACACACAACTAAAATAACCTAGACACCCATCTCTATAAAACTAGGTAGTAGTAACACACAACTAAAATAACCTAGACACCCATCTCTATAAAACTAGGTAGAGTAGTAACACACAACTAAAATAACCTAGACACCCATCTCTATAAAACTAGGTAGAGTAACACACAACTAAAATAACCTAGACACCCATCTCTATAAAACTAGGTAGAGTAGTAACACACAGCTAAAATAACCTAGACACCCATCTCTATAAAACTAGGTAGAGTAGTAACACACAACTAAAATAACCTAGACACCCATCTCTATAAAACTAGGTAGAGTAACACACAACTAAAATAACCTAGACACCCATCTCTATAAAACTAGGTAGTAGTAACACACAACTAAAATAACCTAGACACCCATCTCTATAAAACTAGGTAGAGTAACACACAGCTAAAATAACCTAGACACCCATCTCTATAAAACTAAGTAGTAACACACAGCTAAAATAACCTAGACACCCATCTCTATAAAACTAGGTAGAGTAGTAACACACAACTAAAATAACCTAGACACCCATCTCTATAAAACTAGGTAGAGTAGTAACACACAACTAAAATAACCTAGACACCCATCTCTATAAAACTAGGTAGAGTAGTAACACACAACTAAAATAACCTAGACACCCATCTCTATAAAACTAGGTAGAGTAGTAACACACAACTAAAATAACCTAGACACCCATCTCTATAAAACTAGGTAGAGTAGTAACACACAACTAAAATAACCTAGACACCCATCTCTATAAAACTAGGTAGTAGTAACACACAACTAAAATAACCTAGACACCCATCTCTATAAAACTAGGTAGAGTAGTAACACACAGCTAAAATAACCTAGACACCCATCTCTATAAAACTAGGTAGAGTAGTAACACACAGCTAAAATAACCTAGACACCCATCTCTATAAAACTAGGTAGAGTAGTAACACACAACTAAAATAACCTAGACACCCATCTCTATAAAACTAGGTAGAGTAGTAACACACAACTAAAATAACCTAGACACCCATCTCTATAAAACTAGGTAGAGTAGTAACACACAACTAAAATAACCTAGACACCCATCTCTATAAAACTAGGTAGAGTAGTAACACACAACTAAAATAACCTAGACACCCATCTCTATAAAACTAGGTAGAGAGTAACACACAACTAAAATAACCTAGACACCCATCTCTATAAAACTAGGTAGAGTAACACACAACTAAAATAACCTAGACACCCATCTCTATAAAACTAGGTAGAGTAACACACAGCTAAAATAACCTAGACACCCATCTCTATAAAACTAGGTAGAGTAACACACAACTAAAATAACCTAGACACCCATCTCTATAAAACTAGGTAGAGTAGTAACACACAACTAAAATAACCTAGACACCCATCTCTATAAAACTAGGTAGAGTAGTAACACACAACTAAAATAACCTAGACACCCATCTCTATAAAACTAGGTAGAGTAACACACAGCTAAAATAACCTAGACACCCATCTCTATAAAACTAGGTAGAGTAGTAACACAACTAAAATAACCTAGACACCCATCTCTATAAAACTAGGTAGAGTAGTAACACACAACTAAAATAACCTAGACACCCATCTCTATAAAACTAGGTAGAGTAGTAACACACAACTAAAATAACCTAGACACCCATCTCTATAAAACTAGGTAGAGTAGTAACACACAACTAAAATAACCTAGACACCCATCTCTATAAAACTAGGTAGAGTAGTAACACACAACTAAAATAACCTAGACACCCATCTCTATAAAACTAGGTAGAGTAACACACAGCTAAAATAACCTAGACACCCATCTCTATAAAACTAGGTAGAGTAGTAACACACAGCTAAAATAACCTAGAGACACCCATCTCTATAAAACTAGGTAGGAGTAGTAACACAGCTAAAATAACCTAGAGATTACCACTAGGTAGAGTAGTAACACAGCTAAAATAACCTAGAGATTACCACTAGGTAGAGTAGTAACACAGCTAAAATAACATAGAGATTACCACTAGGTAGAGTAGTAACACAGCTAAAATAACATAGAGATTACCACTAGGTAGAGTAGTAACACAGCTAAAATAACATAGAGATTACCACTAGGTAGAGTAACACACAGCTAAAATAACCTAGAGATTACCACTAGGTAGAGTAGTAACACAGCTAAAATAACCTAGAGATTACCACTAGGTAGGTAGAGTAAAATAACCTAGAGATTACCACTAGGTAGAGTAGTAACACAGCTAAACTAACCTAGAGATTACCACTAGGTAGAGTAGTAACACAGCTAAACTAACCTAGAGATTACCACTAGGTAGAGTTGTCTTCTGCCTAGCTACAGAAGTAGATGAATATTGGAGTGTGTGTTCCCAGGTCGTCTGGAAGTGTGTTTCAACCCAGAGAACTGGCAGGACTACGTGTCTGACTCCCAGCTGCCTCCCTACTCAGAGGAGATGTCTGAAGAAGAGAAGGAAAAGGCAGACGGGGTCAGGGGTCACTGGGATCAGAGACTGGGGGCCTTCCAGAAACTGGTGCTCATCAAGAGCTTCATGGAGGAGAAGGTAGTGGGGTTGTTGGTGTGCGTGTGTGTGTGTGTGTGTGTGTGTATCAGTCTGCTTGTGATGGTGAAAGTGCTGCCAGTTTTCTTGGCATCTCTCTCATTGTATGTTGTATATCAATGGTCATATTTGATAGAAGTTGCCCTTCAGGCCACACAGCGATATTTGCAGTTATGTTCATCCATCCGTTTTATTTAGGGTGTGTTCTTAAATTCAATCTGGAGTGCCAGAGTGCGCTCTGAGCGTTGTCAGATTGTACGTTGGTAAATCCAGAGCATTTGGCTCTCGGAGCGTTCAGAGCGCATACTGGACGCTCTGGCGCGAGGACTAGGTTTGAGCCGAGCGTTCTGACCTCACAACTATCGTCAACCACCCAAGCTAACTGGCTAGCTACTTCCAGACACATAATGAGAGAACACCTCACTCTGACCATTTTCCTTGAGCTAGCAGAGCTGGTTAGGCTGTTTTCATGTTATTTTAATTGTATTTATTTTACCTTTATTTAACTAGGCAAGTCAGTTAAGAACAAATTCTTATTTTCAATGACAGCCTAGGAACAGTGGGTTAACTGCCTGTTCAGGGGCAGAACGACAGATTTGTACCTTGTCAGCTCAGGGATTTGAACTTGCAACCTTCCCGTTACTAGTCCAACGCTCTAACCACTAGACTACCCTGCCGCCCCCTGAGTGTTGGTGACTGTAACTGTGCTACTGGCAACATTTTAATGATGTTTTTTTGCCAACGTTTGCTGACAGCGGCCATATTCAGCTGGTGTTGAACGTTTGTAAATGCAGTTATTCTGCTCTCTGAAACACTCAGAGGAGAGAACTCTGGAATCAGAGTAGATAGCCGGAGGGAGTTGACTTACTCTCCCTGCCACTCTCCCTCCCTCCCTCTAGGTGGTGTTTGCGGTGACAGAGTTTGTGATCGTGAGCCTGGGGAAACAGTTTGTAGAGAACCCTCCTGTTGACCTGGCCACTCTCTACAGTGACATGTCTCCCTCCACCCCCCTGGTCTTCATCCTCAGTACCGGATCAGACCCCATGGGAGCCTTCCAACGCTTCGCCAAGGAGAGGGGATACCTGGACAGGTGAGGGGGTGGGACAGCGGGAGGATGGAGGAGAAGGGGGAGGAAGGGAGGGGTAGTTGGGTACCACTGTCCCCCTCTCTGAGACTGTTCCCCTCTCTATGTCCGTCCCCTGTCTCTCAGTATTAACAACTTGTCCTTCTTTCTCATCATGTATCCAGGTTTGGCTGGTGTAGGCCGTCATTGTAAATAAGAATTTGTTCTTAACTGACTTGCCTAGTTAGATAAAGGTTCAATGAAAAATAAATCAATACAAATCTCTCTCTAGGTCAGGGTCCTCTCTGTCTCTCAGTGTTAACTCTCTGTCTCTCAGTGTTAACTCTCTGTCTCTCAGTGTTAACTCTGTCTCTCAGTATTAACTCTCTGTCTCTCAGTATTAACTCTCTGTCTCTCAGTATTAACTCTCTGTCTCTCAGTGTTAACTATCTGTCTCTCAGTATTAACTCTGTCTCTCAGTATTAACTCTCTGTCTCTCAGTGTTAACTCTGTCTCTCTCTGTCTCTCAGTCTCTCAGTATTAACTCTCTGTCTCTCAGTATTAATTAACTCTGTC
Organism: Oncorhynchus gorbuscha; assembly: GCF_021184085.1. NCBI lineage: Eukaryota > Metazoa > Chordata > Actinopteri > Salmoniformes > Salmonidae > Oncorhynchus > Oncorhynchus gorbuscha. Next base: position 7,832 of record NW_025753534.1, read on the forward strand.
TCTCAGTATTAACTCTCTGTCTCTCAGTATTAACTCTGTCTCTCAGTATTAACTCTCTGTCTCTCAGTATTAACTCTCTGTCTCTCAGTATTAACTCTCTGTCTCTCAGTATTAACTCTCTGTCTCTCAGTATTAACTCTGTCTCTCAGTATTAACTCTGTCTCTCAGTATTAACTCTGTCTCTCAGTATTAACTCTGACTCTCAGTATTAATCCTCTGTCTCTCAGTATTAACTCTCTGTCTCTCAGTATTAACTCTCTGTCTCTCAGTATTAATTAACTGTCTGTCTCTCAGTCTGTCTCTCAGTATTAACTCTGTCTCTCAGTATTAACTCTCTATCTCTCAGTATTAACTCTCTGTCTCTCAGTATTAACTCTCTGTCTCTCAGTATTAACTCTCTGTCTCTCAGTATTAACTCTGTCTCTCAGTATTTACTCTGTCTCTCAGTACTAACTCTGTCTCTCAGTATTAATTAACTCTCTGTCTCTCAGTATTAACTCTGTCTCTCAGTATTAACTCTCTGTCTCTCAGTATTAACTCTGTCTCTCAGTATTAACTCTGTCTCTCAGTATTAACTCTGTCTCTCAGTATTAATCCTCTGTCTCTCAGTATTAACTCTGTCTCTCAGTATTAATCCCTCTGTCTCTCAGTATTAACTCTGTCTCTCAGTATTAATCCTCTGTCTCTCAGTATTAACTCTGTCTCTCAGTATTAATCCTCTGTCTCTCAGTATTAACTCTGTCTCTCAGTATTAACTCAGACCTCACCCTGTCTCTCAGTATTAACTCTCTGTCTCTAGGTCAGTATTAACTCTCTGTCTCTCAGTATTAACTCTCTGTCTCTCAGTCTCTCCAGTATTAACTCTCTGTCTCTGAGTATTAACTCTCTGTCTATCTCTGTCTCTCAGTATTAACTCTGTCAGGTCTCTCAGGTCTCAGTTAACCCTCTGTCTCTCTCTCTAGGTCAGGGTCTCTCAGTATTAACCCTGTCTCTCTCTCCAGGGTGAGGTCTATCTCTCTAGGTCAGGGTCTCTCAGTATTAACCCTGTCTCTCTCTCCAGGGTGAGATCTATCTCTCTAGGTCAGGGTCTCTCAGTGTTAACCCTCTGTCTCTCTCTCCAGGGTGAGGTCTATCTCTCTAGGTCAGGGTCTCTCAGTGTTAACTCTCTGTCTCCAGGGTGAGGTCTATCTCTCTAGGTCAGGGTCTCTCAGTGTTAACTCTCAGACCTCACCCTGGAGAGAGAGACAATCTCTCTAGGTCAGGGTCTCTCAGTATTAACTCTGTCTCTCTCCAGGGTGAGGTCTATCTCTCTAGGTCAGGGTCTCTCAGTGTTAACTCTCTGTCTCTCTCCAGGGTGAGGTCTATCTCTCTAGGTCAGGGTCTCTCAGTATTAACTCTGTCTCTCTCCAGGGTGAGGTCTATCTCTCTAGGTCAGGGTCTCTCAGTATTAACTCTGTCTCTCTCCAGGGTGAGGTCTATCTCTCTAGGTCAGGGTCTCTCAGTATTAACTCTGTATCTAGGTCAGGGTCTCCAGTATTAACTCTGTCCAGGGTCTATCTCTCTAGGTCAGGGTCTCAGTATTAACTCTGTCTCTCTCTCCAGGGTGAGGTCTATCTCTCTAGGTCAGGGTCTCTCAGTATTAACTCTGTCTCTCTCCAGGGTGAGGTCTATCTCTCTAGGTCAGGGTCTCTCAGTATTAACTCTGTCTCTCTCTCCAGGGTGAGGTCTATCTCTCTAGGTCAGGGTCTCTCAGTATTAACTCTGTCTCTCTCTCCAGGGTGAGGTCTATCTCTCTAGGTCAGGGTCTCTCAGTATTAACCCTGTCTCTCTCTCCAGGGTGAGGTCTATCTCTCTAGGTCAGGGTCTCTCAGTATTAACCCTCTGTCTCTCTCCAGGGTGAGGTCTATCTCTCTAGGTCAGGGTCTCTCAGTGTTAACCCTCTGTCTCTCTCTCTAGGTCAGGGTCTCTCAGTGTTAACCCTCTGTCTCTCTCTCCAGGGTGAGATCTATCTCTCTAGGTCAGGGTCTCTCAGTGTTAACCCTCTGTCTCTCTCTCCAGGGTGAGGTCTATCTCTCTAGGTCAGGGTCTCTCAGTATTAACTCTGTCTCTCTCTCCAGGGTGAGGTCTATCTCTCTAGGTCAGGGTCTCTCAGTATTAACCCTGTTCTCTCTCCAGGGTGAGGTCTATCTCTCTAGGTCAGGGTCTCTCAGTGTTAACCCTCTGTATCTCTCTCCAGGGTGAGGTCTATCTCTCTAGGTCAGGGTCAGGGTCCTATAGCTGAGAAGATGATTCTGGAAGCTCTGAAGAGCGGTAACTGGATCTTCCTCCAGAACTGTCACCTGGCTGTGTCCTGGATGTTAGCCATGGAGGAACTTATCAAGACCTTCACTGAGCCGGGTCAGAACCCCTACACACACACTACCTACAGACACCCTACACACACACTACATACACACACCCTACACACACACTACATACACACACCCTACACACACACACTACCTACAGACACCCTACACACACACTACATACACACACCCTACACACACACACTACCGCACACAGACACCCTACACACACACACACTACCTACAGACACCCTACACGCACACTACATACACACACCCTACACACACACACACCACCTACAGACACCCTACACACACACTACCTACAGACACCCTACACACACACTACATACACACACCCTACACACACAC
>NW_025753535.1:0-10546 GCF_021184085.1 Oncorhynchus gorbuscha
CTCTCTCTCTCTGTCTCTCTCTCTCTCTGTCTCTCTCTCTCTCTCTCTCTCTCTCTCTCTCTGTCTCTCTCTCTCTCTCTCTCTCTCTCTCTCTCTCTCTCTCTCTCTCTCTCTCTCTCTCTCTCTGTCTCTCGTCTCTCTCTCTCTCTCTCTCTCTCTCTCTCTGTCTCTCTCTCTCTCTCTCTCTCTCTCTCTCTCTCTCTCTCTCTCTCTCTCTCTCTCTCTCTCTCTCTGTCTGTCTGTCTCTCTCTCTGTATCTCTCTCACTCTCTCTCTCTCTCAATTCAATTCAATTCAATTCAATTCAATTCAATTCAAGGGCTTTATTGGCATGGGAAACATGTGTTAACATTGCCAAAGCAAGTGAGGTAGATAATATATAAAGTGAAATGTGTTTCTCTCTCTGTCTCTCTCTCTCTGTCTCTGTCTCTCTCTCTGTCTCTCTCTCTCTCTGTCTCTCTCTTTGTCTCTGTCTCTGTCTCTCTCTCTCTGTCTCTCTCTCTCTCTCTCTCTGTCTCTCTCTCTCTCTCTGTTTCTGTCTCTCAATTTCAAATTAAGAACTGTGGCATGGGGAAACAAATGTTGTATTAGGTCTTCATGTTTATTTAACTGGTTAAATGGTCGTTTCCATAACCAGCATCAGCCACTCATGCTGCCAAACATACCCTCGTAAAACTGACTATCCTACCGATCCTCGGCTTGACAAAAATAGCCTCCAACACTCTACTCGGCAAATTGGATGCAGTCTATCACAGTGCCATCCGTTTTGTCACCAAAGTACATTATACCACACCACTGCCACCTGTATGCTCTCGTGGGCTGGCCCTCGCTTCATATTCGTCGCCAAACCCACTGGCTCAGGTCATCTATAAGTCTTTGCTAGGTAAAGCCCGCTTTATCTCAGCTCACTGGTCACCATAGCAGCACCCCCCGTGGACGTTCTCCAGCAGGTATATTTCACTGGTCATCCCCCAAAGCCAATTCCTCCTTTGGCCGCCTTTCCTTCCAGTTCTCTGCTGCCAAAGACTGGAGCAGTGCAAAAATCACTGAAGCTGGAGACTCATATCTCCCTCACTAGCTTTAAGCACCAGCTGTCAGAGCAGCTCACAGATCGCTGCATCTGTACATAGCCATCGGTAAATAGTGTACATAGTCCATCTGTAAATAGCCCATCCAACTACCTCATCCCTCATACTGTTATTTATTTTGCTCCATTGCACCCCAGTATATCTACTTGCACACTCATCTTCTGCACATCTATCACTCAGTGTTTAATTGGGCGGCAGGGTAGCCTAGTGGTTAGAGCATTGGACTAGTAACCGGAAGGTTGCAAGTTGAAATCCCGAGCTGACAAGGTACAAATCTGTCGTTCTCCCCGAAAAGGCAGCTAACCCACTGTTCCTCGGCTGTCATTGAAAATAAGAATTTGTTCTTAACTGACTTGCCTGTTTAAATAAAGGTAAAATAAACAAAATTGCTACATTGTAATTACTTCACGACTACGGCCTATTTATTGCCTTAACTCAATTACACACTGTATATAGACTTTTTATACTGTATTATTGACTGTATGTTTGTTTTACTCCATGTGTAACTCTGTTGTTGTATGTGTCGAACTGCTTTGCTTTATCTTGGCCAGGTCGCAGTTGTAAATGAGAACTTGTTATTAACTTGTTACCTGGTTAAATAAAGGGTTAGGGTTATATATATATATAATTACCTGGTTAAATAAAGGGTTAGGGTTATATATATATAAATACCTGGTTAAATAAAGGGTTATATATATATAAAAAGCTGGTTAAATAAAGGGTTAGAGTTATATATATATTAATACCTGGTTAAATAAAGGGTTATATATATATAAATACCTGGTTAAATAAAGGGTTATATATATAAATACCTGGTTAAATAAAGGGTTAGGGTTATATATATAAATACCTGGTTAAATAAAGGGTTAGGGTTATATATATAAATACCTGGTTGAATAAAGGGTTATATATATAAATACCTGGTTAAATAAAGGGTTAGGGTTATATATATATAAATACCTGGTTAAATAAAGGGTTAGGGTTATATATATATAAATACCTGGTTAAATAAAGGGTTAGGGTTATATATATAAATACCTGGTTAAATAAAGGGTTATATATATATAAAAAGCTGGTTAAATAAAGGGTTAGAGTTATATATATATAAATACCTGGTTAAATAAAGGGTTATATATATATATAAATACCTGGTTAAATAAAGGGTTATATATATAAATACCTGGTTAAATAAAGGGTTAGGGTTATATATATAAATACCTGGTTAAATAAAGGGTTAGGGTTATATATATAAATACCTGGTTGAATAAAGGGTTATATATATAACTACCTGGTTAAATAAAGGGTTAGGGTTATATATATATAAATACCTGGTTAAATAAAGGGTTAGGGTTATATATATAAATACCTGGTTAAATAAAGGGTTAGGGTTATATATATAAATACCTGGTTAAATAAAGGGTTAGGGTTATATATATAAATACCTGGTTAAATAAAGGGTTATATATATAAATACCTGGTTAAATAAAGGGTTAGGGTTATATATATATAAATACCTGGTTAAATAAAGGGTTAGGGTTATATATATATAAATACCTGGTTAAATAAAGGGTTAGGGTAATATATATAAATACCTGGTTAAATAAAGGGTTAGGGTTATATATATAAATACCTGGTTGAATAAAGGGTTATATATATAAATACCTGGTTAAATAAAGGGTTAGGGTTATATATATAAATACCTGGTTAAATAAAGGGTTAGGGTTATATATATATAAATACCTGGTTAAATAAAGGGTTAGGGTTATATATATAAATACCTGGTTAAATAAAGGGTTAGGGTTATATATAAATACCTGGTTAAATAAAGGGTTAGAGTTATATATATAAATACCTGGTTAAATAAAGGGTTAGGGTTATATATATATAAATACCTGGTTAAATAAAGGGTTAGGGTTATATATATATAAATACCTGGTTAAATAAAGGGTTAGGGTTATATATATATAAATACCTGGTTAAATAAAGGGTTAGGGTTATATATATAAATACCTGGTTGAATAAAGGGTTATATATATAAATACCTGGTTAAATAAAGGGTTAGGGTTATATATATATAAATACCTGGTTAAATAAAGGGTTAGGGTTATATATATATAAATACCTGGTTAAATAAAGGGTTAGGGTTATATATATAAATACCTGGTTAAATAAAGGGTTAGGGTTATATATATATATAAATACCTGGTTAAATAAAGGGTTAGAGTTATATATATAAATACCTGGTTAAATAAAGGGTTAGGGTTATATATATATAAATACCTGGTTAAATAAAGGGTTAGGGTTATATATATATAAATACCTGGTTAAATAAAGGGTTAGGGTTATATATATAAATACCTGGTTAAATAAAGGGTTAGGGTTATATATATAAATACCTGGTTGAATAAAGGGTTATATATATAAATACCTGGTTAAATAAAGGTTTAGGGTTATATATATATAAATACCTGGTTAAATAAAGGGTTAGGGTTATATATATAAATACCTGGTTAAATAAAGGGTTAGGGTTATATATATAAATACCTGGTTAAATAAAGGGTTAGGGTTATATATAAATACCTGGTTAAATAAAGGGTTAGAGTTATATATATAAATACCTGGTTAAATAAAGGGTTAGGGTTATATATATATAAATACCTGGTTAAATAAAGGGTTAGGGTTATATATATATAAATACCTGGTTAAATAAAGGGTTAGGGTTATATATATAAATACCTGGTTAAATAAAGGGTTAGGGTTATATATATAAATACCTGGTTGAATAAAGGGTTATATATATAAATACCTGGTTAAATAAAGGGTTAGGGTTATATATATATAAATACCTGGTTAAATAAAGGGTTAGGGTTATATATATATAAATACCTGGTTAAATAAAGGGTTAGGGTTATATATATAAATACCTGGTTAAATAAAGGGTTATATATATAAATACCTGGTTAACTAAAGGGTTAGGGTTATATATATAAATACCTGGTTAAATAAAGGGTTAGGGTTATATATATAAATACCTGGTTAAATAAAGGGTTATATATATAAATACCTGGTTAAATAAAGGGTTATATATAAATACCTGGTTAAATAAAGGGTTATATATATAAATACCTGGTTAAATAAAGGGTTATATATATAAATACCTGGTTAAATAAAGGGTTATATATAAAAATACCTGGTTAAATAAAGGGTTATATATATAAATACCTGGTTAAATAAAGGGTTATATATATAAATACCTGGTTAAATAAAGGGTTAGGGTTATATATATAAATACCTGGTTAAATAAAGGGTTAGGGTTATATATATAAATACCTGGTTAAATAAAGGGTTAGGGTTATATATATATAAATACCTGGTTAAATAAAGGTTTAGGGTTATATATATAAATACCTGGTTAAATAAAGGGTTAGGGTTATATATATAAATACCTGGTTAAATAAAGGGTTAGGGTTATATATATAAATACCTGGTTAAATAAAGGGTTAGGGTTATATATATAAATAACTGGTTAAATAAAGGGTTATATAAATACCTGGTTAAATAAAGGGTTATATATATATAAATACCTGGTTAAATAAAGGGTTAGGGTTATATATATAAATACCTGGTCAAATAAAGGTGGGAATAAAAAGTACAAAAGGTCAAATAAATAAGCATAAATATTGTATTTAACAACAATGGTGTTTGTTCTTCACTGGTTGACCTTTTCTTGTGGCACAGGTCACACATCTTGCTGATGTGATGGCACACTGTTGTATTTCACCTAGTAGATATGGGAGTTTATCAAAATGTGGGTTTGTTTTTGAATTCTTTGTGGGTCTGTGTGATCTGAGGGAAATATCTGTCTCTAATATGGTCACACATTTGGCAGGAGTTTAGGAAGTGCAGCTCAGTTTCCACCTCATTTTGTGGGCAGTGAGCACATAGCCTGTCTTCTCTTGTGAGCCAGTTCTGCCTACAGCGACCTTTCTCAATAGCAAGGCTATGCTCACTGAGTCAAATCAAATCAAATGTTATTAGTCACATGCGCCGAATACAACAGGTGTACAGTGAAATGTTTACCTACGAGCCCCTAACCTACGATGCAGTTAAAACAAAATATGATTACGAATAAGAAATAAAAGTAACAAGTAATTAAAGAGCAGCAGTTAAATAACAATAGCAAGACTATACACAGGGGGTACGGTACAGAGTCAATGTGGAGGCTATATACAGGGGGTTACTGGTACAGAGTCAATGTGGAGGTTATATACAGGGGTACCGGTACAGAGTCAATGTGGAGGTTATATACAGGGGTACCGGTACAAAGTCAATGTGGAGGCTATATACAGGGGGTACTGGTACAGAGTCAATGTGGAGGCTATATACAGGGGGTACCAGTACAGAGTCAATGTGGAGGCTATATACAGGGGGTACCGGTACAGAGTCGATGTGGAGGCTATATACAGGGGGTACCGGTACAGAGTCAATGTGGAGGCTATATACAGGGTGTTACGGTACAGAGTCAATGTGGAGGCTATATACAGGGGGTACCGGTACAGAGTCAATGTGGAGGCTATATACAGGGGGTACCAGTACAGAGTCAATTTGCAGCAGCACCGGTTAGTTGAGGTAATATGTACACGTAGGTAGAGTTAATGAAAGTGACTATGCATAATAATAACAACAGAGAGTAGCAGCAGCGGTGTAAAAGAGAGGGGGCAATGCAAATAGTCTGGGTATCTATTTGATTAGATGTTCAGGAGTTTTATGGCTTGGGGTAGAAGCTGTTTAGAAGCCTCTTGGCGCTCCGGTACCGCTTGCCGTGTGGTAGCAGAGAGAACAGGCTATGGCTAGAGTGGCTGGAGTCTTTGACTATTTTTAGGGCCTTCCTCTGACACCGCCTGGTGTAGAGGTCCTGGATGGTAGGAAGCTTAGCCCCAGTGATGTACTGGGCCGTACACACTACCCTCTGTAGTGCCTTGTGGTCGGAGGCTGAGCAGTTGCCATACCAGGCTTTGATGGTGCAGCTGTAGAACCTTTTGAGGATCTGAGGCCCCCTTGACAAATCTTTTCAGTCTCCTGAGGGGAATAGGTTTTGTTGTGCCCTCTTCATGACTGTCTGCTTGGACCATGACTGTGTGCTTGGACCATGTTAGTTTGTTGGTGATGTGGACACCAAGGACCTTGAAGCTCTCAACCTGATCCAGTACAAGCCTGTGGATGAGAATGGGGTGTGCTCGGGCCTCTTTTTCCTGTAGTTCACAATCATCGCCTTTGTCTTTATCACTTTGAGGAGAGGTTGTTGTCCTGGCACTACCGGCCAGGTCTCTGACCTCCTCCCTATAGGCTGTCTCATCGTTGCACGGTGATCAGGCCTACCACTGTTGTAAGCCATCGGCAAACTTAATGATGGTGTTGGTCCTTAGCTTAGTGATGAGCTTTGAGGGCACTATGGTGTTCAACGCTGAGCTGTTGTCAATGAATAGCATTCTCACATAGGTGTTCCCTGTCCAGGTGGGAAAGGGCAGTGTGGACTGCAATAGAGATAGCATCATCTTTGGATCTGTTAGGCAGTATGCAAATTGGGTGGGTCTAGGGCTTCTGGGATAATGGTGTTGATGGAGCCATGACCATCCTTTCAAAGCACTTCATGGCTACAGACGTAGGTGCTACGGGTCGTGTAGTCATTTAGGCAGGTTACCTTAGTGTTCTTGGGCACAGGGACTATGGTGGTCTGCTTAAAACATGTTGGTATTACAGACTCGGACATGGAGAGGATGAAAATGTCAGTGAGATACATGCCAGCCCTCGGCCCCTTGTGAATGTTGACCTGTTTAAAGGTCTTACTCACATCGGCTGCGGAGAGCGTGATCACAGTCTTCCGGGACAGCTGGTGCTCTCATGCATGTTTCAGTGTTATTTGCCTGTGAGCATAGAAGTAGTTTAGCTCGTCTGGTAGGCTCGTGTCACTGAGCAGCTCTCGGCTGTGTTTCCTTTGTAGTCTGTAATAGTTTGCAAGCCTGCCACATCCGACGAGCCAGAGCCGGTGTAGTAGGATTCAATCTTAGTCCTGTATTGAGGCTTTGCCTGTTTGATGGTTCGTCGGAGGGCATAGCGGGATATCTTATAAGCCTCCGGGTTAGAGTCCCGGTCCTTGAAAAGTGGCAGCTCTTCCCTTTAGCTCGATGCACATGTTGCCTGTAATCCGTGGCTTGTGTTTGGTATGTACGTGCGGTCACTGAGGGGACCACGTCATCGATGCACTTATTGATGAAGCCAATAACCGATGTGGTGTACTAAACAATGCCATCGGAAGAATCCTGAACATATTCCAGTCTGTGCTAGCAAAACAGTCCTGTAGCTTAGCATCCGCTTCATCGGACCCACTTTTTATTGACTGAGTCACTGATGTCCCTGTTTTAATTTTTGTTTGTAAGCAGGGATCAGGAGGATAGAATTATGGTCAGATTTTCTAATTGGAGGGCGAGGGAGAGCTTTGTATGCGTCTCTGTGTGTGGAGTAAAGGTGGTCTGCGTTTTTTAGAAGGCCAGCTCCCGGAGTCGGCTCTTCACTGTTGATGTTGAGACTGGACAGAGGAGCTCTGCCTAGAAGGCCAGCATCCCGGAGTCGCCTCTTCACTGTTGATGTTGAGACTGGACAGAGGAGCTCTTACCTAGAGAAGGCCAGCATCCCGGAGTCGCCTCTTCAATGTTGATGTTGAGACTGGACAGAGGAGCTCTCTGCCTAGAAGGCCAGCATCCCCGAGTCGCCTCTTCACTGTTGATGTTGAGACTGGACAGAGGAGCTCTGCCTAGGAAGGCCAGCTCCCGGAGTCGCCTCTTCACTGTTGACGTTGAGACTGGTGTTTTGCGGGTACTATTTAAAATAAAGCTGCCAGTTGAGGACTTGAGGCGTCTGTTATTCAAACTAGACACTCTAATGTACTTGTCCTCTTGCTCAGTTGTGCACCGGGGTCTCCACTCCCTCTTTCTATTCTGGTTAGAGACACAGTTCTTGCACTGCGTTGTATGAGGATCTTCAGTTTCTTGGCAATTTCGCTTGGAATAGCTCTTCCATTTTCAGAACAAAAATAGACCACGAGTTTCAGAAGAAAGTTATTTGTTTCGAGCTATTTTGAGCCTGTAGTGAATCCATAAAATGCTGATGCTCCAGATACTCAACTAGTTTAAAGAAGGCCAGTTTTTATTGATTCTTTAATCAAGACAACAGTGTTCAGCTGTGCTAACATAATTGCAAAAGGGTTCTCTAATGATCAATTAGAATTAATCAATTAAAAATGATCAAAAAATGATAAACTTGGATTAGCTAACACCACGTGTCATTGGAACACAGGAGTGATGGTTGCTGATTTTGATTTATATAAAAATACATGTATTTTACCTTTATTTAACCAGGTAGGCCAGTTGAGAACCAGGTAGGCCAGTTGAGAAACACCTTTATTTAACCAGGTAGGCCAGTTGAGAACACCTTTATTTAACCAGGTAGGCCAGTTGAGAACACCTTTATTTAACCAGGTAGGCCAGTTGAGAACACCTTTATTTAACCAGGTAGGCCAGTTGAGAACACCTTTATTTAACCAGGTAGGCCAGTTGAGAACACCTTTATTTTAGGCCAAAGGAGAACAACTTTATTTAACCAGGTAGGCTAGTTGAGAACACCTTTATTTAACCAGGTAGACAAGTTGAGAACACCTTTATTTAACCAGGTAGGCCAGTTGAGAACAACTTTATTTAACCAGGTAGGCCAGTTGAGAACACCTTTATTTAACCAGGTAGGCCAGTTGAGAACACCTTTATTTAACCAGGTAGGCCAGTTGAGAACACCTTTATTTAACCAGGTAGGCCAGTTGAGAACACCTTTATTTAACCAGGTAGGCGGTTGAGAACACCTTTATTTTGCTAGAGAACACCTTTATTTAACCAGGTAGGCCAGTTGAGAACACCTTTATTTAACCAGGTAGGCTAGTTGAGAACACCTTTATTTAACCAGGTAGGCCAGTTGAGAACACCTTTATTTAACCAGGTAGGCTAGTTGGAGAACACCTTTATTTAACCAGGTAGGCCAGTTGGAGAACACCTTTATTTAACCAGGTAGGCCAGTTGAGAACACCTTTATTTAACCAGGTAGCCCAGTTGAGAACACCTTTATTTAACCAGGTAGCCCAGTTGAGAACACCTTTATTTAACCAGGTAGGCCAGTTGAGAACACCTTTATTTAACCAGGTAGGCCAGTTGAGAACACCTTTATTTAACCAGGTAGGCCAGTTGAGAACACCTTTATTTAACCAGGTAGGCCAGTTGAGAACACCTTTATTTAACCAGGTAGGCCAGTTGAGAACACCTTTATATTAACCAGGTAGGCCAGTTGAGAACACCTTTATTTAACCAGGTAGGCTAGTTGAGAACCCCTTTATTTAACCAGGTAGGCCAGTTGAGAACACCTTTATTTAACCAGGTAGGCCAGTTGAGAACACCTTTATTTAACCAGGTAGGCCAGTTGGAGAACACCTTTATTTAACCAGGTAGGCAGTTGAGAACACCTTTATTTAACCAGGTAGGCTAGTTGAGAACACCTTTATTTAACCAGGGAGTCCAGTTGAGAACACCTTTATTTAACCAGGTAGCCCAGTTGAGAACACCTTTATTTAACCAGGTAGGCCAGTTGAGAACACCTTTATTTAACCAGGTAGGCCAGTTGAGAACACCTTTATTTAACCAGGTAGGCCAGTTGAGAACACCTTTATTTAACCAGGTAGGCTAGTTGAGGAACACCTTTATTTAACCAGGTAGGCCAGTTGAGAACACCTTTATTTAACCAGGTAGGCCAGTTGAGAACACCTTTATTTAACCAGGTAGGCCAGTTGAGAACACCTTTATTTAACCAGGTAGGCTAGTTGAGAACACCTTTATATTAACCAGGTAGGCCAGTTGAGAACACCTTTATTTAACCAGGTAGGCTAGTTGAGAACCCCTTTATTTGTAGGCCAAGAACACCTTTATTTAACCAGGTAGGCCAGTTGAGAACACCTTTATTTAACCAGGTAGGCCAGTTGAGAACACCTTTATTTAACCAGGTAGGCCAGTTGAGAACACCTTATTTAACCAGGTAGGCCAGTTGAGAACACCTTTATTTAACCAGGTAGGTTAGTTGAGAACACCTTTATTTAACCAGGTAGGCTAGTTGAGAACACCTTATTTAACCAGGTAGGCCAGTTGAGCAAACACCCTTTATTTAACCAGGGTAGGCCAGTTGAGAACACCTTTATTTAACCAGGTAGGCCAGTTGAGAACACCTTTATTTAACCAGGTAGGCCAGTTGAGAACACCTTTATTTAACCAGGTAGGCTAGTTGGAGAACACCTTTATTTAACCAGGTAGGCCAGTTGAGAACACCTTTATTTAACCAGGTAGGCCAGTTGAGAACACCTTTATTTAACCA
>NW_025753536.1:0-10546 GCF_021184085.1 Oncorhynchus gorbuscha
CTTGTAGAGGGGAAATAACTGGAGAAGCGGCCACAGACTGCAGGTCGCTCGGGTAGGCGCAGGCCGTAGTCGACAGAGACACCTGCTCACACGCAGCATCTGATGAAGGCAAAAACACGACAGGACAGGGCGATACACAATCACAGCAAAAACACGACAGGACAGGGCGAAACGCAATCACAGCATGGTGAATACAATACAAGGAACCGACGGGACAGGAACGGATCACAAAGGAATAAATAGGGACTCTAATCAGGGGAAAGGATCGGGAACAGGTGTGGGAAGACTAAATGATGATTAGGGAATAGGAACAGCTGGGAGCAGGAACGGAACGATAGAGAGAAGAGAGAGCGAGAGAGTGAGAGAGGGAGGGGGAGAGAGAGGGATAGAAGGAGGGAAAGAACCAAATAAGACCAGCAGAGGGAAACGAATAGCATGGGGAGCACAGGGACAAGACATGATAATAAATGACAAACATGACAGTACCCCCCACTCACCGAGCGCCTCCTGGCGCACTCGAGGAGGAATCCTGGCGGCAACGGAGGAAATCATCGATGAGTGAACGGTCCAGCACGTCCCGAGACGGAACCCAACTCCTCTCCTCAGGACCGTAACCCTCCCAATCCACTAGGTATTGGTGACCCCGTCCCCGAGAACGCATGTCCATGATCTTATGTACCTTGTAAATAGGTGCGCTCTCGACAAGGACGGGAGGGGGAGGGAAGACGAACGGGGGTGCGAAGAAAGGGCTTAACACAGGAGACATGGAAGACAGGATGGACGCGACGAAGATGTCGCGGAAGAAGCAGTCGCACAGCGACAGGATTGACGACCTGGGAGACACGGAACGGACCAATGAACCGCTGGAGTCAACTTACGAGAAGCTGTCGTAAGAGGAAGGTTGCGAGTGGAAAGCCACACTCTCTGGCCGCAACAATACCTTGGACTCTTAATCCTGCGTTTATTGGCGGCTCTCACCGTCTGTGCCCTGTAACGGCAAAGTGCAGACCTCACCCTCCTCCAGGTGCGCTCACAACGTTGGACAAACGCTTGAGCGGAGGGAACGCTGGACTCGGCAAGCTGGGATGAGAACAGAGGAGGCTGGTAACCCAGACTACTCTGAAACGGAGATAACCCGGTAGCAGACGAAGGAAGCGAATTGTGAGCGTATTCTGCCCAGGGAGCTGTTCTGCCCAAGACGCAGGGTTTCTGAAAGAAAGGCTGCGTAGTATGCGACCAATCGTCTGATTGGCCCTCTCTGCTTGACCGTTAGACTGGGGATGAAACCCGGAAGAGAGACTGACGGACGCACCAATCAAACGACAGAACTCCCTCCAAAACTGTGACGTGAATTGCGGGCCTCTGTCTGAAACGGCGTCTAACGGGAGGCCATGAATTCTGAATACATTCTCAATAATGATTTGTGCCGTCTCCTTAGCGGAAGGAAGTTTAGCGAGGGGAATGAAATGTGCCGCCTTAGAGAACCTATCGACAACCGTCAGAATCACAGTCTTCCCGCAGACAAAGGCAGACCGGTAATGAAGTCTAAGGCAATGTGAGACCATGGTCGAGAAGGAATGGGGAGCGGTCTGAGACGACCGGCAGGAGGAGAGTTACCCGACTTAGTCTGCGCGCAGTCCGAACAAGCAGCCACGAAACGGCGCGTGTCACGCTCCTGAGTCGGCCACCAAAAGCGCTGGCGAATAGACGCAAGAGTGCCTCGAACACCGGGATGACCAGCTAACTTGGCAGAGTGAGCCCACTGAAGAACAGCCAGACGAGTGGAAACAGGAACGAAAAGGAGGTTACTAGGACAAGCGCGCGGCGACGCAGTGTGCGTGAGTGCTTGCTTAACCTGTCTTTCAATTCCCCAGACTGTTAACCCGACAACACGCCCATAAGGAAGAATCCCCTCGGGATCAGTAGAAGCCACAGAAGAACTAAACAGACGGGATAAGGCATCAGGCTTGGTGTTCTTGCTACCCGGACGGTAAGAAATCACAAACTCGAAACGAGCGAAAAACAACGCCCAACGAGCTTGACGGGCATTAAGTCGTTTGGCAGAACGGATGTACTCAAGGTTCTTATGGTCTGTCCAAACGACAAAAGGAACGGTCGCCCTCCAACCACTGTCGCCATTCGCCTAGGGCTAAGCGGATGGCGAGCAGTTCACGGTTACCCACATCATAGTTGCGCTCAGATGGCGACAGGCGATGAGAAAAATAAGCGCAAGGATGAACCTTATCGTCAGACTGGAAGCGCTGGGATAGAATGGCTCCCACGCCTACCTCTGAAGCGCCAACCTCGACAATGAATTGTCTAGTGACGTCAGGAGTAACGAGGATAGGAGCGGACGTAAAACGTTCTTTTAGAAGATCAAAAGCTCCTGGGCGGAACCGACCACTTAAAACACGTCTTGACAGAAGTAAGAGCTGTGAGAGGGGCAGCAACTTGACCGAAATTACGAATGAAACGCCGATAGAAATTAGCGAAACCTAAAAAGCGCTGCAACTCGACACGTGACCTTGAACGGGCCAATCACTGACAGCTTGACCTTAGCGGAATCCATCTGAATGCCTTCAGCGGAAATAACGGAACCGAGAAAAGTAACGGAGGAGACATGAAAAGAGCACTTCTCAGCCTTTACGTAGAGACAATTCTCTAAAAGGCGCTGTAGAACACGTCGAACGTGCTGAACATGAATCTCGAGTGACGGAGAAAAATCAGGATATCGTCAAGATAGACAAAAACAAAAATGTTCAGCATGTCTCTCAGAACATCATTAACTAATGCCTGAAAAACAGCTGGCGCATTGGCGAGACCGAACGGCAGAACCCGGTACTCAAAATGCCCTAACGGAGTGTTAAACGCCGTTTTCCACTCGTCCCCTCTCTGATGCGCACGAGATGGTAAGCGTTACGAAGGTCCAACTTAGTAAAGCACCTGGCTCCCTGCAGAATCTCGAAGGCTGATGACATAAGGGGAAGCGGATAACGATTCTTAACCGTTATGTCATTCAGCCTCGATAATCCACGCAGGGGCGCAGAGTACCGTCCTTCTTCTTAACAAAAAGAACCCCGCCCCGGCCGGAGAAGAAGAAGGCACTATGGTACCGGCGCCAAGAGACACAGACAAATAATCCTCGAGAGCCTTACGTTCGGGAGCCGACAGAGAGTATAGTCTACCTCGAGGAGGAGTGGTCCCCGGAAGGAGATCAATACTACAATCATACGACCGGTGAGGAGGAAGGGAGTTGGCTCGGGACCGACTGAAGACCGTGCGCAGATCATGATATTCCTCCGGCACTCCTGTCAAATCGCCAGGTTCCTCCTGAGAAGTAGGGACAGAAGAAACGGGAGGGATGGCAGACATTAAACACTTCACATGACAAGAAACGTTCCAGGATAGGATAGAATTACTAGACCAATTAATAGAAGGATTATGACATACTAGCCAGGGATGACCCAAAACAACAGGTGTAAACGGTGAACGGAAAATCAAAAAAGAAATAGTCTCACTGTGGTTACCAGATACTGTGAGGGTTAAAGGTAGTGTCTCAAATCTGATACTGGGAAGATGACTACCATCTAAGGCGAACATGGGCGTAGGCTTATCTAACTCTCTGAAAGGAATGTCATGTTTCCGAACCCATGCTTCGTCCATGAAACAACCCTCAGCCCCAGAGTCTATCAAGGCACTACATGTAGCACCCGAACCGGTCCAGCGTAGGTGGACCGACAAAGTAGTACAGGACCTTGATGGAGAGACTTGAGTAGTTGCGCTCACCTGTAGCCCTCCGCTTACAGATGAGCTCTGGCTTTTACTGGACATGAATTAACAAAATGTCCAGCAACTCCGCAATAGAGGCACAGGCGGTTGGTGATCCTCCGTTCCCTCTCCTTATTCGAGATGCGAATCCCTCCCAGCTGCATGGGCTCAGTCTCAAAGCCAGAGGAGGGAGATGGTTGCGATGCGGAGCAGGGAAACACCGTTGATGCGAGCTCTCTTCCACGAGCCCGGTGACGAAGATCTACCCGTCGTTCTATGCGGATGGCGAGAGCAATCAAAGAGTCCACATCTGAAGGAACCTCCCGGGAGAGAATCTCATCCTTAACCACTGCGTGGAGTCCCTCCAGAAAACGAGCGAGCAGCGCCGGCTCGTTCCACTCACTAGAGGCAGCAAGAGTGCGAAACTCAATGGAATAATCCGTTATGGACCGTTCACCTTGGCATAAGGAAGCCAGGGCCCTAGAAGCCTCCCCACCAAAACTGAACGGTCAAAAACCCGAATCATCTCCTCTTTAAAGTTCTGGAATTTGTTAGAGCAATCAGCCCTTGCCTCCCAGATAGCTGTGCCCCATTCTCGAGCCCGGCCAGTAAGGAGTGAAATGACGTAAGCAACCCGAGCTCTCTCTAGAGTATGTGTTGGGTTGGAGAGAGAACACAATCTCACACTGCGTGAGAAAGGAGCGGCACTCAGTGGGCTGCCCGGAGTAGCAAGGTGGGTTATTAACCCTAGGTTCTGGAGGCTCGGCAGGCCAGGAAGTAACAGGTGGCACGAGACGTAGACTCTGGAACTGTCCAGAGAGGTCGGAAACCTGAGCGGCCAGGTTCTCCACGGCATGGCGAGCAGCGGACAATTCCTGCTCGTGTCTGCCGAGCATGGCTCCTTGGATCTCGACGGCAGTGTAACGAGCGTCTGAAGTCGCTGGGTCCATTCCTTGGTCGGTTCCTTCTGTCATGCAGGTGAAAGAGGACCCAAAAGCGACTTAACAGAAACAGAGTTTATTTAAGTCCAAACAGGGAATAACAGAAATCCTCTAGACTTGTAGAGGGGAAATAACTGGAGAAGCGGCCACAGACTGCAGGTCGCTTCGGGTAGGCGCAGGCCGTAGTCGACAGAGACACCTGCTCACACGCAGCATCTGATGAAGGCAAAAACACGACAGGACAGGGCGATACACAATCACAGCAAAAACACGACAGGACAGGGCGAAACGCAATCACAGCATGGTGAATACTAAACAAGGAACCGACGGGACAGGAACGGATCACAAAGGAATAAATAGGGACTCTAATCAGGGGAAAGGATCGGGAACAGGTGTGGGAAGACTAAATGATGATTAGGGGAATAGGAACAGCTGGGAGCAGGAACGGAACGATAGAGAGAAAGAGAGAGCGAGAGAGTGAGAGAGGGAGGGGGAGAGAGAGGGATAGAAGGAGGGAAAGAACCAAATAAGACCAGCAGAGGGAAACGAATAGCATGGGGAGCACAGGGACAAGACATGATAATAAATGACAAACATGACATATTATGTCTATATACAGTGTCACAATGATTTGCAAATAGTTTAAGTACATTAAAATGGAATATAAATAAACATAAATATGTGTTGTATTTTCAATGGTGTTTGTTCTTCACTGGTTGCCCTTTTCTTGAGGCAACAGGTCACAAATCTTGCTGCTGTGATTGTACACTGTGGTATGTCACCCAGTAGATATGGGAGTTTATCAAAATTGGATTTTTTTCAAATTCTTTGGGTCTATGTAATCTGAGGGAAATATGCGTCTCTATGGTCATACATTTGGCAGGAGGTTCGGAAGTGCAGCTCAGTTTCCACCTCATTTTGCGAGCAGTGTGCACATAGCCTGTCTTCTTGAGAGACAGGTCTACCTACTGCGACCTTTCTCAATAGCAAGGGTATGCTCACTAAGTTTGTACATAGTCAAAGATTTCCATAATTTTGGGTCAGTCAGTCACAGTGGTCAAGTATTATGCCAATGTGTACATTCTAGTTTGCTGTTTTTTGTTAATTCTTTCCAATGTGTCAAGTAATTATCTTTTTGTTGTCTCATGATTTGGTTGGGTTTGATTGTGTTGCTGTCCTGGGGCTCTGTGGGTCTGTTTGTGTTTGTTAACAGAGCCCCAGGACCAGTTTGCTTAGGGGACTCTTCTCCAGGTTCATCTCACTGTAGGTGATGGCTTTGTTATGGAAGGTTTGGGAATCGCTTCCTTTAGGTGGTTGTAGATTTTAATTAATAGCTCTTTTCTGGATTTGGATAATTAGTGGGTATTGGCCTAATTCTGCTCTGCATGCATTATTTGGCGTTTTTTACATGGTACACAGAGGATCTTTTTGCAGAATTCTGCAGACAGAGTCTCAATTTGGTGTTTGTCCCATTTAGTGAATTCTTGGTTGGTGAGCAGACCCCAGACCTCACAACCATAAAGGCAATGGGTTCTATAACTGATTCAAGTATTCTTTAGCCAGATCCTAATTGGTATGTCAAATTGTATGTTCCTTTTGATGGCATAGAAGGCCCTTCTTGTCTTGTCTCCAAGAGCACTGATGTTTAGGCCGATGTATGTAAAAAAGTTGTGTGCTCTAGGGCAACGGTGTCTTGATGGAATTTGTATTTGTGGTCCTGGGAACTGGACCTTTTTGAACACCATTATTTTTGTCTTACTGAGATTTACTGGCAGGGCCCAGGTCTGGCAGAATCTGTGCAGAATATATAGGTTATGCTGTAGGCCCTCCTTGATTGGGGACAGAAACACCAGATCATCAGCAAAAAGTAGATTTTTGACTTTAGATTCTAGTAGGGTGAAGCCGGATGCTGCAGACTGTTCTAGTGCCCTCGCCAATTTGTTGATATATATGTTGAAGAGGGTGGGATTCACGCTGCATCCTGTCTCACCCCCACAGACCCTAATGGAAAGAAATGTTAGTATTCTTTTGCCAATTTAACCTCACAAATGTTGTTTGTGTACATGGATTTTATAATGTGTTATGTTTTCCCCCAACACCACTTACCATCAATGTGTATAGCAGACCCTCCAAAGCTTTTTTGAAGTCAACAAAGAATGAGAAGACTTTGCCTTTGTTTTGGTTTGTTTGTTTGTCAATTAGTGTGTGCAGGGAGAATACGTGGTCTGTCGTATGGTAATTTGATAAAAAGCCAATTTGACATTTGCTCAGTACATTGTTTTCACTGAGGAAATGTACAAGTCTGCTGTTAACGATAATGAGAGGATTTTACCAAGGTTGCTGTTGTCGCATATCACACAGTAGTTATTGGGGTCATATTTGTCTCCACTTTTGAGGTTGGTCCTTAGTTCCAAATATTGGGGAAGATACTAGAGCCGAGGATGATGTTAAAGAGTATAGCCACATTTAAATTGTGGTCTGTAGTTTTATCATTAAATTTAGGATATCATCAACACCATTTTCCTGTAGTTCATTCAATGTAATTTCAGAATCCAGTGGGTTCTGGTAGTCTTTAATAGCTGATTTTCAGATTTGTAATTGATTAGGTATATGTTTTTGCTGTATGTTCTTTGTTATAGGGCCAAAAAGATCTCAGTTTGGATAGATAACTCTTCGTGTTGTTGTTTGTTTAGCGTGTTCCAATTTTCCCAGAAGTGGTGAGATTCTAGGGATTCTTCAATTACATTGAGCTGATTTCTGATATGCTGTTCGTTCTTTTTCCGTAGTGTATTTCTATATTGTTTTAGTGATTCACCATAGTGAAGGCGTAGACTCAGCTTTTCTGGGTCTCTATGTTGTTGGTTGGATAGGTTTCTCAATGTCTTTCTTAGGGTTCTGCATTCTTCATCAAATCATTTGTCATTGTTTTTCATTTTCTTATGTTGTCTACTTGAATTTTTTTTATTTGATAGGGAAGCTGAAAGGTCATTCTTACTATGTAGGCTTTCTACTGCCAAGTTCACACCTTCACTGTTACAGTGAAATGCCTTGTCCAGGACGTTGTCTAAAAGGCATTGACTTTGTTGTTGCCTAATTGTTTTTCAGTAGGTTTCTACACTACTTTCCTTCCATCTATAGCATTTCTTAATATTGTCGAGTTCCTTTGGCTTTGATGCCAAACTGAGTATGACTGAGTATTGCTCTGTTCAGGTAGACTTTGATTTTACTGTGATTTGATAGGGGTGTTAGTGGGCTAACTGTGAACGCTCTGAAAGACTCTGGGTTGAGGTCAGTGATAAAGTAATCTACAGTTTCTCGCTTTCTTGCTCTCTCTTACCTGGAACCAAAAAGCGGGTTCTCCTATGGGGATAGCCGAATAACCCTTTTGGAGTGTACCCCATGACCAATAACACTGTGAGTCAGAGTTCACACAGCCTTTTACTCAGAGGGCTGAGAGCAAGACAGTGAAATTACTCTGAGATAAACCTTTGATACTAGTCAAACCATAGGTATCCCACGGACATTGCTACCCTGTTATTTGGCCATTATGTGTGTATTGTGTAAACGTTTGTGGTCAAGGAAGTTCATTAAGAGTGAACTCACAGTGAAGAAACACTGCATATCATATATGGCCTCCTGGGCCATATACAGTGTTTCTCACTGAGTTCCCTGAATTCCTATCGGACCTTGTAGTCATAGCAGATAATATTCTAATCTTTGGTGACTTTAATATTCACATGGAAAAGTCCACAGACCCACTCCAAAAGGCTTTCGGAGCCATCATCGACTCAGTGGGTTTTGTCCAACATGTCTCTGGACCCACTCACTGTCACAGTCATACGCTGGACCTAGTTTTGTCCCATGGAATAAATGTTGTGGATCTTAATGTTTTTCCTCATAATCCTGGACTATCGGACCACCATTTTATTATATATATATATATATATATATATATATATATATATATATATATATATATATATATATATATATATATATATATATATATATATATATATATATATATATATATATATTATGTTTGCAATTGCAACAAATAATCTGCTCAGACCCCAACCAAGGACCATCAAAAGTCGTGCTATAAATTCACAGACAACACAAAGATTCCTCGATGCCCTTCCAGACTCCCTCTGCCTACCCAAGGACGCCAGAGGACAAAAATCAGTTAACCACTCTTTGAAGAACATATCAAGACCATTTCGAGGACAGCTTTTTTCCATCTACGTAACATTGCAAAAATCAGAAACTTTCTGTCCAAAAATGATGCAGAAAAATTAATCCATGCTTTTGTCACTTCTAGGTTAGACTACTGCAATGCTCTATTTTCCGGCTACCCGGATAAAGCACTAAATAAACTTCAGTTAGTGCTAAATACGGCTGCTAGAATCCTGACTAGAACCAAAAATTTGATCCGTACATACCTATACGTACGCTACGGTCACAAGACGCAGGCCTCCTAATTGTCCCTAGAATTTCTAAGCAAACAGCTGGAGGCAGGGCTTTCTCCTATAGAGCTCCATTTTTATGGAACGGTCTGCCTACCCATGTCAGAGACGCAAACTCGGTCTCAACCTTTAAGTCTTTACTGAAGACTCATCTCTTCAGTGGGTCATATGATTGAGTGTAGTCTGGCCCAGGAGTGGGAAGGTGAACGGAAAGGCTCTGGAGCAACGAACCGCCCTTGCTGTCTCTGCCTGGCCGGTTCCCCTTTTTCCACTGGGATTCTCTGCCTCTAACCCTGTTACGGGGCTGAGTCACTGGCTTGCTGGGGCTCTCTCGTGCCGTCCCTGGGGGTGCGTCACCTGGGTGGGTTGATTCACTGTTGTGGTCGGCCTGTCTGGGTTCCCCCTTTGGGTTGTACCGTGTCGGAGATCTTTGTGGGCTATACTCGGCCTTGTCTCAGGATGGTAAGTTGGTGGTTGAAGATTTCCCTCTAGTGGTGTGGGGCTGTGCTTTGGCAAAGTGGGTGGGGTTATATCCTTCCTGTTTGGCCCTGTCCGGGGTGTCCTCGGATGGGGCCACAGTGTCTCCTGACCCTCCTGTCTCAGCCTCCAGTATTTATGCTGCAGTAGTTTATGTGTCGGGGGCTAGGGTCAGTTTGTTTATCTGGAGTACTTCTCCTGTCCTATTCGGTGTCCTGTGTAAATCTAAGTGTGCGTTCTCTAATTCTCTCCTTCTCTCCTTCTTTCTCTCTCTCGGAGGACCTGAGCCCTAGAACCATGCCCCAGGACTACCTGACATGATGACTCCTTGCTGTCCCCAGTCCACCTGGCCATGCTGCTGCTCCAGTTTCAACTGGCCTGGGCCCTAGGACCATGTCCCAGGACTACCTGACATGAGGACTCCTTGCTGTCCCCAGTCCACCTGGCCATGCTCCTGCTCCAGTTTCAACTGTTCTGCCTTACTATTATTCAACCATGCTGGTCATTTATGAACATTTGAACATCTTGGCCACGCTCTGTTATAATCTCCACCCGGCACAGCCAGAAGAGGACTGGCCACCCCACATATGCTCTCTAATTCTCTCTTTCTTTCTCTCTCTCGGAGGACCTGAGCCCTAGGACCGTGCCCCAGGACTACCTGACATGATGGCTCCTTGCTGTCCCCAGTCCACCTGACTGTGCTGCTGCTCCAGTTTCAACTGTTCTGCCTTATTATTATTTGACCATGCTGGTCATTTATGAACATTTGAACATCTTGGTCATTTTCTGTTATAATCTCTACCCGGCACAGCCAGAAGAGGACTGGCCACCCCACATAGCCCGGTTCCTCTCTAGGTTTCTTCCTAGGTTTTGGCCTTTCTAGGAGTTTTTCCT
>NW_025753537.1:0-5000 GCF_021184085.1 Oncorhynchus gorbuscha
GACTGTAGTCAACGTTAGACTGTAGACTGTAGTCAACGTTAGACCAATGTAGACTGTAGTCAACGTTAGACCAATGTAGACTGTAGTCAACGTTAGACCACTGTAGACTGTAGACTGTAGTCAACGTTAAACCACTGTAGACTGTAGACTGTAGTCAACGTTAGACCAATGTAGACTGTAGTCAACGTTAGACCACTGTAGACTGTAGTCAACGTTAGACCACTGTAGACTGTAGTCAACGTTAGACCACATGTAGACTGTAGTCAACGTTAGACCAATGTAGACTGTAGTCAACGTTAGACCACTGTAGACTGTAGTCAACGTTAGACCAATGTAGACTGTAGTCAACGTTAGACCAATGTAGACTGTAGTCAACGTTAGACCACTGTAGACTGTAGTCAACGTTAGACCAATGTAGACTGTAGTCAACGTTAGACCAATGTAGACTGTAGTCAACGTTAGACCACTGTAGACTATAGTCAACATTAGACCACTGTAGACTGTAGTCAACGTTAGACCAATGTAGACTGTAGTCAACGTTAGACCACTGTAGACTATAGTCAACGTTAGACCAATGTAGACTGTAGTCAACGTTAGACCAATGTAGACTGTAGTCAACGTTAGACCACTGTAGACTGTAGTCAACGTTAGACTAATGTAGACTGTAGTCAACATTAGACCACTGTAGACTGTAGTCAACGTTAGACCAATGTAGACTGTAGTCAACGTTAGACCACTGTAGACTGTAGTCAACGTTAGACCACTGTAGACTGTAGTCAACGTTAGACCACTGTAGACTGTAGTCAACGTTAGACCACTGTAGACTGTAGTCAACGTTAGACCAATGTAGACTGTAGTCAACGTTAGACCACTGTAGACTGTAGTCAACGTTAGACCACTGTAGACTGTAGTCAACGTTAGACCACTGTAGACTGTAGTCAACATTAGACCACTGTAGACTGTAGTCAACGTTAGACCAATGTAGACTGTAGTCAACGTTAGACCACTGTAGACTGTAGTCAACGTTAGACCACTGTAGACTGTAGTCAACGTTAGACCACTGTAGACTGTAGTCAACGTTAGACCACTGTAGACTGTAGTCAACGTTAGACCAATGTAGACTGTAGTCAACGTTAGACCACTGTAGACTGTAGTCAACGTTAGACCACTGTAGACTGTAGTCAACGTTAGACCACTGTAGACTGTAGTCAACGTTAGACCACTGTAGACTGTAGTCAACGTTAGACCACTGTAGACTGTAGTCAACGTTAGACCACTGTAGACTGTAGTCAACGTTAGACCAATGTAGACTGTAGTCAACGTTAGACCAATGTAGACTGTAGTCAACGTTAGACCAATGTAGACTGTAGTCAACGTTAGACCAATGTAGACTGTAGTCAACGTTAGACCAATGTAGACTGTAGTCAACGTTAGACCAATGTAGACTGTAGTCAACGTTAGACCAATGTAGACTGTAGTCAACGTTAGACCAATGTAGACTGTAGTCAACGTTGAACCACTGTAGACTGTAGTCCAGTTAATTTTCAGGCTGTAGTCAGCGTTAGACCACTGTAAGGGCTGGCAGTCAACGTTAGACCAATGTAGACTGTAGTCAACGTTAGACCAATGTGTAGACTGTAGTCAACGTTAGACCCAATGTAGACTCGGTAGTCAAAGCGTTAGACCAATGTAGACCGTAGTCAACATTAGACCAATGTAGACTGTAGTCAAAGTTAGACCAATGTAGACTGTAGTCAACGTTAGACCACTGTAGACTGTAGTCAACATTAGACCAATGTAGACTGTAGTCAACGTTAGACCAATGTAGACTGTAGTCAACGTTAGACCAATGTAGACTGTAGTCAAAGTTAGACCAATGTAGACTGTAGAGCGTCTGCTAAATAGTCAACGTTAGACCAATGTAAATCCAAGTTAGACCAATGTAGACTGTAGTCAACGTTAGACCACTGTAGACTGTAGTCAACGTTAGACCAATGTAGACTGTAGTCAACGTTAGACCACTGTAGACTGTAGTCAACGTTAGACCAATGTAGACTGTAGTCAAAGTTAGACCAATGTAGACTGTAGTCAACGCTAGACCACTGTAGACTGTAGTCAACATTAGACCAATGTAGACTGTAGTCAACGTTAGACCAATGTAGACTGTAGTCAACGTTAGACCACTGTAGACTGTAGTCAACTAGATCAGGTCTCTCCAACCCTGTTCCTGGAGAGATACCCTCCTGCTCTCCAGGAACAGGTTCGGAGTTAAAACCTACAGGAGGGTAGCTCTCTAGGAACAGGGTTAGAGTTAAAAACCTACAGGAGGGTATCTCTCCAGGAACAGGGTTGGAGTTAAAACCTACAGGAGGGTATCTCTCTAGGAACAGGGTTGGAGTTAAAACCTACAGGAGGGTATCTCTCCAGGAACAGGGTTAGAGTTAAAACCTACAGGAGGGTATCTCTCCAGGAACAGGGTTGGAGTTAAAAACCTACAGGAGGGTATCTCTCCAGGAACAGGTTGGAGTTTAAAACCTACAGGAGGGTCCTCTTTAGGAACAGGGTTGGAGTTAAAACCTACAGGAGGCTGTGTCCTGTTTGACATACCTGTTTGGAGACTGTGTAGGACGTCCACAGGGGCGTAGACAGTGAGTCACTGTACCCACTGATATAGTCACTGTACCCACTGATATAGTCACTGTACCCACTGATATAGTCACTGTGGTGTAGGATGCTGTGTCCTGTATGACATACCTGTTTAGAGACTGTGTAGGACGTCCACAGGGGCATAGACAGTGAGTCACTGTACCCACTGATATAGTCACTGTACCCACTGATATAGTCACTGTACCCACTGATATAGTCACTGTGGTGTAGGATGCTGTGTCCTGTATGACATACCTGTTTAGAGACTGTGTAGGACGTCCACAGGGGCATAGACAGTGAGTCACTGTACCCACTGATATAGTCACTGTGGTGTAGGAGGCTGTGTCCTGTATGACATACCTGTTTAGAGACTGTGTAGGACGTCCACAGGGGCATAGACAGTGAGTCACTGTACCCACTGATATAGTCACTGTGGTGTAGGATGCTGTATTTAGTACGGAACAGAACTGCAGGACGACCATGAGGGAGGTTCTTGCTGTCTGGAAGAGAAGACCATCATCCTAAAAACTGGTAACAAGACTCTGGAGAGGATATTCAATAGTGATATGAGAAATAGGACATAATTACAACCCTTTACTGACATGTCTATGTAATAACATGTTAATAACAGCATTGTTGTCCTCTGTAATTAGTGTTATTACACAGGTATTAGCATTACTACTACTCAGGCATAAGAGCAACGATGTGGACCAGAGAGAGAGACGTACCATCGACAGCTTGCCTCAGTCTCTGATTAAGCTCTTCCACTTTGTTCTGTAAGAGACAGAGCCACAGTGACTCCAGGTTATAGCCTCTTACAACGGGGACTTTCAATGCTCTCTGCCCTCTATTGTTTTTGAACGCAACTGCAAAAGATTTGAAGGTGAAAATCTCTTGCAAAGACATCTTATAATCTCTGCAGAAGCAAGAGGACTTCACAGACAGAAATAAGAAGAAGAGGGAATCGAGCAAAACAAAGCAGGAGAACGTGTAACAGCAGCTATGGATTACAGAGACAACAGTCAGTGGCAGACACAGAAACCAGTTTAGACACGTAAAATACACAACATGTAGTAATGCCCAGTGCTACAGATATCAGTCAGGTCATAGGTCAAACACACACGCTATACAGATCAATATAATAACATGTAGTAATGCCCAGTGCTACAAATATCAGTCAGGTCATAGGTCAAACACACACGCTATACAGATCAATATCATAACATGTAGTAATGCCCAGTGCTACAGATATCAGTCAGGTCATAGGTCAAACACACACGCTATACAGATCAATGTAATAACATGTAGTAATGCCTGAGATGCAGAAATCAGTCAGGATTTACTTCATTGAAGCAAATATCAAGTTGATATAAAACCTAAAGCTTCAACATCAGTCTGTCTATTGAAGCTGTGAAGTTGATATAAAAATACAATCTCATTCTAGTTCTGTGGTGGGAGCCATAGAGATACATACAGTTTCTACAGTATCTATATCTACAGTTTCTACAGTATCTATCGCTACAGTTTCTACAGTATCTATCTCTACAGTTTCTACAGTATCTATCTCTACAGTTTCTACAGTATCTGTCTCTATAGTAAAACAGTATCTATCTCTATAGTAAAACAGTATCTATCTCTACAGTTTCTACAGTATCTATCTCTACAGTTTCTACAGTATCTATCTCTACAGTTTCTACAGTATCTATATCTACAGTTTCTACAGTATCTATCTCTACAGTTTCTAACTCTGCAGTTTATACAGTATCAATCTCTACAGTTTCTACAGTATCTATCTCTACATTTTCTAACTCTACAGTTTATACAGTATCAATCTCTACAGTTTCTACAGTATCTATCTCTACAGTTTCCACAGTATCTATCTCTACAGTTTCTACAGTATCTGTCTCTATAGTAAAACAGTATCTATCTCTACAGTATCTATCTCTACAGTTTCTACAGTATCTATCTCTACAGTTTCCACAGTATCTATCTCTACAGTTTCTACAGTATCTATCTCTACAGTTTCTACAGTATCTGTCTCTATAGTAAAACAGTATCTATCTCTACAGTATCTATCTCTACAGTGATACAGTATCTATCTCTACAGTATCTATCTCTATAGTGATACAGTATCTATCTCTACAGTATCTATCTCTATAGTGATACAGTATCTATCTCTATAGTGATACAGTATCTATCTCTACAGTATCTATCTCTATAGTGATACAGTATCTATCTCTACAGTATCTATCTCTAAAGTGATACAGTATCTATCTCTACAGTATCTATCTCTATAGTGATACAGTATCTATCTCTACAGTATCTATCTCTATAGTGATACAGTATCTATCTCT
>NW_025753538.1:0-10542 GCF_021184085.1 Oncorhynchus gorbuscha
TACTACATATCACTCCTCCCAGGTTAGAGTAAACATTTACTTAATTCAGAGCGTTGTCAGATTGTCCATTCGTGAATTCAGGCCCTTCCGCTCTCAGAGAGTTCAGAGGGCACACTGGACGCTCTGGCCGAGGAGTAGGGTTGAACCGAGCGTTCTGACCTAACAGCAGTCAAGCCCCCAAGCTGACTGGCTATCTTTGGCTTGCTTGCATCTTCCAGACACAAATGACACTCTGACCATTTTACTGGCCCTGGCAGAGCTGGTTAGGCAGTTTTAATGTTATCCCGAGCATTGGTGACTGCAACTGTGCTGCTGGCAACACATTAATTACGATTTTCTTTCCAACGTGCCCTTTATCCACGTCATCTAGTGCCCTTTATCCACGTCATCTAGTGCCCTTTATCCACGTCAACTAGTGCCCTTTATCCACGTCATCTTGTGCCCTTTATCAGTCATCTAGTGCCCTTTATCCACGTCATCTAGTGCCCTTTATCCACGTCATCTAGTGCCCTTTATCCACGTCATCTAGTGCCCTTTATCCACGTCATCTAGTGCCCTTTATCCACGTCATCTAGTGCCCTTTATCAGTCATCTAGTGCCCTTTATCCACGTCATCTAGTGAGCTTTATCCACGTCATCTAGTGTCCTATATCCACGTCATCTAGTGCCCTTTATCAGTCATCTAGTGCCCTTTATCAGTCATCTAGTGCCCTTTATCAGTCATCTAGTGCCCTTTATCCACGTCATCTAGTGCCCTTTATCCACGTCATCTAGTGCCCGTTATCCACGTCATCTAGTGCCCTTTATCAGTCATCTAGTGCCCTTTATCCACGTCATCTAGTGCCCTTTATCCACGTCATCTAGTGCCCGTTATCCACGTCATCTAGTGCCCTTTATCCACGTCATCTAGTGCCCTTTATCCACATCATCTAGTGCCCTTTATCCACGTCATCTAGTGCCCTTTATCAGTCAACTAGTGCCCTTTATCCACGTCATCTTGTGCCCTTTATCAGTCATCTAGTGTCCTTTATCAGTCATCTAGTGCCCTTTATCCACGTCATCTAGTGCCCTTTATCCACGTCATCTAGTGCCCTTTATCAGTCATCTAGTGCCCTTTATCAGTCATCTAGTGCCCTTTATCCACGTCATCTAGTGCCCTTTATCAGTCATCTAGTGCCCTTTATCAGTCATCTAGTGCCCTTTATCATTTCATCTAGTGCCCTTTATCAGTCATCTAGTGCCCTTTATCAGTCATCTAGTGCCCTTTATCAGTCATCTAGTGCCCTTTATCAGTCATCTAGTGCCCTTTATCAGTCATCTAGTGCCCTTTATCAGTCATCTAGTGCCCTTTATCAGTCATCTAGTGCCCTTTATCAGTCATCTAGTGCCCTTTATCAGTCATCTAGTGCCCTTTATCAGTCATCTAGTGTCCTTTATCCACGTCATCTAGTGCCCTTTATCCATGTCATCTAGTGCCCTTCATCCACGTCATCTAGTGCCCTTCATCCACGTCATCTAGTGCCCTTTATCCACGTCATCTAGTGCCCTTTATCCACGTCATCTAATGTCCTTTATCAGTCATCTAGTGCCCTTTATCCACGTCATCTAGTGCCCTTTATCCACGTCATCTAGTGCCCTTTATCAGTCATCTAGTGCCCTTTATCAGTCATCTAGTGCCCTTTATCAGTCATCTAGTGCCCTTTATCAGTCATCTAGTGCCCTTTATCAGTCATCTAGTGCCCTTTATCCACGTCATCTAGTGTCCTTTATCAGTCATCTAGTGCCCTTTATCCACGTCATCTAGTGCCCTTCATCCACGTCATCTAGTGCCCTTTATCAGTCATCTAGTGCCCTTTATCCACGTCATCTAGTGCCCTTTATCCACGTCATCTAGTGCCCTTTATCCACATCATCTAGTGCCCTTTATCCACGCTCATCTAGTGCCTTTATCCACATCATCTAGTGCCCTTTATCCACGTCATCTAGTGCCCTTTATCAGTCATCTAGTGCCCTTTATCAGTCATCTAGTGCCCTTTATCCACGTCATCTAGTGTCCTTTATCAGTCATCTAGTGCCCTTTATCCACGTCATCTAGTGCCCTTCATCCACGTCATCTAGTGCCCTTTATCAGTCATCTAGTGCCCTTTATCCACGTCATCTAGTGCCCTTTATCCACGTCATCTAGTGCCCTTTATCCACATCATCTAGTGCCCTTTATCCACGTCATCTAGTGCCCTTTATCCACATCATCTAGTGCCCTTTATCCACGTCATCTAGTGCCCTTTATCAGTCATCTAGTGCCCTTTATCAGTCATCTAGTGCCCTTTATCCACGTCATCTAGTGCCCTTTATCCACGTCATCTAGTGCCCTTTATCCACGTCATCTAGTGCCCTTTATCCACGTCATCTAGTGCCCTTTATCCACGTCATCTAGTGCCCTTTATCCACGTCATCTAGTGCCCTTTATCCACGTCATCTAGTGCCCTTTATCAGTCATCTAGTGCCCTTTATCAGTCATCTAGTGCCTTTTATCAGTCATCTAGTGCCCTTTATCAGTCATCTAGTGCCCTTTATCAGTCATCTAGTGCCCTTTATCAGTCATCTAGTGCCTTTTATCAGTCATCTAGTGCCCTTTATCAGTCATCTAGTGCCCTTTATCCACGTCATCTAGTGCCCTTTATCCACTTCATCTAGTGCCCTTTATCCATGTCATCTAGTGCCCTTTATCCACGTCATCTAGTGCCCTTTATCAGTCATCTAGTGTCCTTTATCAGTCATCTAGTGCCCTTTATCAGTCATCTAGTGTCCTTTATCCACGTCATCTAGTGCCCTTTATCAGTCATCTAGTGCCCTTTATCAGTCATCTAGTGCCCTTTATCCACGTCATCTAGTGCCCTTTATCAGTCATCTAGTGCCCTTTATCAGTCATCTAGTGCCCTTTATCAGTCATCTAGTGCCCTTTATCAGTCATCTAGTGCCCTTTATCAGTCATCTAGTGCCCTTTATCCACGTCATCTAGTGCCCTTTATCCATGTCATCTAGTGCCCTTTATCAGTCATCTAGTGCCCTTTATCAGTCATCTAGTGCCCTTTATCAGTCATCTAGTGCCCTTTATCCACGTCATCTAGTGCCCTTTATCCACGTCATCTAGTGCCCTTTATCCATGTCATCTAGTGCCCTTTATCCACGTCATCTAGTGCCCTTTATCCACGTCATCTAGTGCCCTTTATCAGTCATCTAGTGCCCTTTATCAGTCATCTAGTGCCCTTTATCAGTCATCTAGTGCCCTTTATCAGTCATCTAGTGTCCTTTATCCATGTCATCTAGTGCCCTTTATCAGTCATCTAGTGCCCTTTATCAGTCATCTAGTGCCCTTTATCAGTCATCTAGTGCCCTTTATCCACGTCATCTAGTGCCCTTTATCAGTCATCTAGTGCCCTTTATCAGTCATCTAGTGCCCTTTATCAGTCATCTAGTGCCCTTTATCAGTCATCTAGTGTCCTTTATCCATGTCATCTAGTGCCCTTTATCCATGTCATCTAGTGCCCTTTATCAGTCATCTAGTGCCCTTTATCAGTCATCTAGTGCCCTTTATCCACGTCATCTAGTGCCCTTTATCCACGTGATCTAGTGCCCTTTATCAGTCATCTAGTGCCCTTTATCAGTCATCTAGTGTCCTTTATCCATGTCATCTAGTGCCCTTTATCAGTCATCTAGTGCCCTTTATCAGTCATCTAGTGCCCTTTATCAGTCATCTAGTGCTCTTTATCAGTCATCTAGTGTCCTTTATCCATGTCATCTAGTGCCCTTTATCAGTCATCTAGTGCCCTTTATCAGTCATCTAGTGCCCTTTATCAGTCATCTAGTGCCCTTTATCAGTCATCTAGTGCCCTTTATCAGTCATCTAGTGCCCTTTATCAGTCATCTAGTGTCCTTTATCCACGTCATCTAGTGTCCTTTATCCACGTCATCTAGTGCCCTTTATCAGTCATCTAGTGCCCTTTATCAGTCATCTAGTGCCCTTTATCAGTCATCTAGTGCCCTTTATCAGTCATCTAGTGCCCTTTATCCACGTCATCTAGTGAGCTTTATCCACGTCATCTAGTGTCCTATATCCACGTCATCTAGTGCCCTTTATCAGTCATCTAGTGCCCTTTATCAGTCATCTAGTGCCCTTTATCAGTCATCTAGTGCCCTTTATCAGTCATCTAGTGCCCTTTATCCACGTCATCTAGTGCCCTTTATCCACGTCATCTAGTGCCCGTTATCCACGTCATCTAGTGCCCTTTATCAGTCATCTAGTGCCCTTTATCAGTCATCTAGTGCCCTTTATCAGTCATCTAGTGCCCTTTATCAGTCATCTAGTGCCCTTTATCAGTCATCTAGTGCCCTTTATCCACGTCATCTAGTGCCCTTTATCAGTCATCTAGTGCCCTTTATCAGTCATCTAGTGCCCTTTATCAGTCATCTAGTGCCCTTTATCAGTCATCTAGTGCCCTTTATCAGTCATCTAGTGCCCTTTATCAGTCATCTAGTGCCCTTTATCAGTCATCTAGTGCCCTTTATCAGTCATCTAGTGCCCTTTATCAGTCATCTAGTGCCCTTTATCAGTCATCTAGTGCCCTTTTGACTTCATGGAGAGAGATTTGGGCTCTAAGCCGACTTCTTCAGTTGAGAGAAAAGGAGATCTTTAGGTTTCTGTTGTTTGTTATGTTATTCACTCTGTGAATTTAGGGGTTTTTCTTCTCATGTTGAAGTCAAAACTGACCATCTGATTTGATATGGTTACTGCCAGATGATCGTTTTACTGTTTAACGTGTGTGTGTGTCTCCTTCTCTTACCAGGTGACGAGATGTACCCAGAGGAGGGGTCATGTCAGATGGATGTGACCCTGAACACAGACCAGAGCCTTAATGAGCTTCATCAGGGCTGTTCAGCACTGCACCGGATCGTAGCCTTGGACCCCTACACCGCTGCTGCTGTCATCACCATCACACCCAAATACAACCACCTGCTGCCCTTCACGCGGTCCAGCCTGAGAACCGGCACCAGCAGTCAGCTCTGAGAGACGGGTTGACACTCAAATGGCACCCTATTCCCAATTACCTTTCAGCAGAGATACACAAACTACTGGTCTAAAGTAGTGCACTATATAGGGAATAGGGTGTCATAGGGCTCTGGTCTAAAGTAGTGCACTATATAGGGAATAGGGTCCTATAGGGCTCTGGTCTAAAGTAGTGCACTATATAGGGAATAGGGTCCTATAGGGCTCTGGTCTAAAGTAGTGCACTATATAGGAATAGGGTTCTATAGGGCTCTGGTCTAAAGTAGTGCACTATATAGTGAATAGGGTCCTATAGGGCTCTGGTCTAAAGTAGTGCACTATATAGGAATAGGGTTCTATAGGGCTCTGGTCTAAAGTAGTGCACTATATAGGGAATAGGGTCCTATAGGGCTCTGGTCTAAAGTAGTGCACTATATAGGGAATAGGGTCCTATAGGGCTCTGGTCTAAAGTAGTGCACTATATAGGGAATAGGGTCCTATAGGGCTCTGGTCTAAAGTAGTGCACTATATAGTGAATAGGGTCCTATAGGGCTCTGGTCTAAAGTAGTGCACTATATAGGGAATAGGTGTCATAGGTCTCTGGTCTAAAGTAGTGCACTATATAGTGAATAGGGTCCTATAGGGCTCTGGTCTAAAGTAGTGCACTATATAGGGAATAGGGTCCTATAGGGCTCTGGTCTAAAGTAGTGCACTATATAGTGAATAGGGTCCTATAGGGCTCTGGTCTAAAGTAGTGCACTATATAGTGAATAGGGTCCTATAGGGCTCTGGTCAAAGTAGTGCACTATATAGTGAATAGGTCCTATAGGGCTCTGTCTAAAGTAGTGCACTATATAGTGAATAGGGTCCTATAGGGCTCTGGTCTAAAGTAGTGCACTATATAGTGAATAGGGTCCTATAGGACTCTGGTCTAAAGTAGTGCACTATATAGTGAATAGGGTCCTATAGGGCTCTGGTCTAAAGTAGTGCACTATATAGTGAATAGGGTCCTATAGGGCTCTGGTCTAAAGTAGTGCACTATAGGGAATAGGGTCCTATAGAGCTCTGGTCTAAAGTAGTGCACTATATAGTGAATAGGGTCCTATAGGGCTCTGGTCTAAAGTAGAAAAGGGTTCTAGGCTCTGGTCTAAATAGTGAATAGGAGGGTCCTATAGGGCTCTGTGTCATAGGTCTCTGATCTAAGTAGTGCACTATATAGTGAATAGGGTCTATAGGGCTCTGGTCTAAAGTAGTGCACTATATAGTGAATAGGGTCCTATAGGGCTCTGGTCTAAAGTAGTGCACTATATAGGAATAGGGTTCTATAGGGCTCTGGTCTAAAGTAGTGCACTATATAGGGAATAGGGTCCTATAGGGCTCTGGTCTAAAGTAGTGCACTATATAGGAATAGGTGTCATAGGTCTCTGATCTAAAGTAGTGCACTATATAGTGAATAGGGTCCTATAGGGCTCTGGTCTAAAGTAGTGCACTATATAGGGAATAGGGTCCTATAGGGCTCTGGTCTAAAGTAGTGCACTATATAGTGAATAGGGTCCTATAGGGCTCTGGTCTAAAGTAGTGCACTATATAGTGAATAGGGTCCTATAGGGCTCTGGTCTAAAGTAGTGCACTATATAGTGAATAGGGTCCTATAGGGCTCTGGTCTAAAGTAGTGCACTATATAGTGAATAGGGTCCTATAGGGCTCTGGTCTAAAGTAGTGCACTATATAGTGAATAGGGTCCTATAGGGCTCTGGTCTAAAGTAGTGCACTATATAGTGAATAGGGTCCTATAGGGCTCTGGTCTAAAGTAGTGCACTATATAGTGAATAGGGTCCTATAGGGCTCTGGTCTAAAGTAGTGCACTATATAGGAATAGGGTCCTATAGGGCTCTGGTCTAAAGTAGTGCACTATATAGTGAATAGGTCCTATAGGGCTCTGGTCTAAAGTAGTGCACTATATAGTGAATAGGGTCCTATAGGGCTCTGGTCTAAAGTAGTGAATACTATATAGTGAATAGGGTCCTATAGGGCTCTGGTCTAAAGTAGTGCACTATATAGTGAATAGGGTCCTATAGGGCTCTGGTCTAAAGTAGAATAGGTCCAGGCTCGAGGTCTAAAAGTAGGGAATAGGGTCCTATAGGGCTCTGGTCTAAAGTAGTGCACTATATAGTGAATAGGGTCCTATAGGGCTCTGTCTAAAGTAGTGCACTATATAGAATAGGGTCCTATAGGGCTCTGGTCTAAAGTAGTGCACTATATAGTGAATAGGGTCCTATAGGGCTCTGGTCTAAAGTAGTGCACTATATAGTGAATAGGGTCCTATAGGGCTCTGGTCTAAAGTAGTGCACTATATA
Organism: Oncorhynchus gorbuscha; assembly: GCF_021184085.1. Classification (NCBI taxonomy): domain Eukaryota; kingdom Metazoa; phylum Chordata; class Actinopteri; order Salmoniformes; family Salmonidae; genus Oncorhynchus; species Oncorhynchus gorbuscha. The sequence continues at coordinate 7,402 of NW_025753538.1, forward strand.
GTGAATAGGGTCCTATAGGGCTCTGGTCTAAAGTAGTGCACTATATAGAGAATAGGGTGCCATTTTGTGCAGTACAGGCCTGCTGCTAAGGTCTTGCTGCTGGTTTTGGACGGTTTAGGCCGTCATTGTAAATAAGAATTTGTTCTTAACTAACTTACCTAGTTAATACAAAGGTTAACTAAAAAATGTATTAAATTCTGGAACAATGGAAATCGGTCTTGTTTTCAAATAATTGTACAGATTTATTTAATCAGTGTGTTTTGTATGAAACATTCATTAGAACTATCACACCATTTAACCACTGAGTCTACAAAACATTAAGAACACCTGCTCATGACAGACTGACCAGGTGAGTCCAGGTGAAAAGTCATTTAATGTCACCTGTTAAATCCACTTCAATCAGTGTAGATGACTTACTTATGAGACGGGTTAAACAAGGATTTTCAAGCCTTGACAATTGAGACGTGTGTGTGTGTGTGTGTGTGTGTGTGTGTGTGTGTGTGTGTGTGTGTGTGTGTGTGTGTGTGTGTGTGTGTGTGTGTGTGTGTGTGTGTGTGTGTGTGTGTGTGTGTGTGTGTGTGTGTGTGTGTGTGTCAATCAGAGGGTTAATGGGCAAGACAAAATATTGAATGCCTTTGAACAGGGTATGGTAGTATGCCAGGTGCACTGCTTGACTGTGTCAAGAACTGCAAAGCTGCTGGGTTTTTCATGCTCAGCAGTGACCTGTGTGTGTCAAGAATTGCCCACCACCCAAAGGACATCCAGCCGACTTGACACAACTGTGGGAAGCATTTTAGATTACATTGTAGATTACATTGTAGATTACATGGGCCAGCATCCCTGTGAACGCTCTTGACACAATTCCAGTCCATGCCTGACCCACTGTGGCTGTTCTGACCCACTGAGGCTGTTCTGACCCACTGTGGCTGTTCTGACCCACTGAGGCTGTTCTGACCCACTGTGGCTGTTCTGACCACTGTGGCTGTTCTGACCCACTGAGGCTGTTCTGACCCACTGAGGCTGTTCTGACCCACTGTGTCTGATCTGACCCACTGTGGCTGTTCTGACCCACTGTGGCTGTTCTGACCCACTGAGGCTGTTCTGACCCACTGTGGCTGTTCTGACCCACTGAGGCTGTTCTGACCCACTGAGGCTGTTCTGACCCACTGAGGCTGTTCTGACCCACTGAGGCTGTTCTGACCCACTGTGGCTGTTCTGACCCACTGTGGCTGTTCCCACTGTGGCTGTTCTGTCACATTGAGGCTGTTCTGACCCACTGGCTGTTCTGTCACATTGAGGCTGTTCTGACCCATTGAGGCTGTTCTGACCCACTGAGGCTGTTCTGTCACATTGAGGCTGTTCTGTCACATTGAGGCTGTTCTGTCACATTGAGGCTGTTCTGACCCATTGAGGCTGTTCTGACCCATTGAGACTGTTCTGTCACATTGAGGCTGTTCTGACCCACTGAGGCTGTTCTGTCACATTGAGGCTGTTCTGTCACATTGAGGCTGTTCTGACCCATTGAGGCTGTTCTGACCCATTGAGACTGTTCTGTCACATTGAGGCTGTTCTGTCACATTGAGGCTATTCTGACCCATTGAGGCTGTTCTGACCCATTGAGACTGTTCTGTCACATTGGGGCTATTCTGACCCATTGAGGCTGTTCTGTCCCATTGAGGCTGTTCTGACCCATTGAGGCTGTTCTGTCACATTGAGGCTGTTCTGACCCGTTGAGGCTGTTCTGACCCGTTGAGGCTGTTCTGTCACGTTGAGGCTGTTCTGTCACGTTGAGGCTGTTCTGTCACATTGAGGCTGTTCTGTCACATTGAGGCTGTTCTGACCCGTTGAGGCTGTTCTGTCACATTGAGGCTGTTCTGTCACATTGAGGCTGTTCTGTCACATTGAGGCTGTTCTGTCACATTGAGGCTGTTCTGTCACATTGAGGCTGTTCTGACCCATTGAGGCTGTTCTGACCCGTTGAGGCTGTTCTGAGGGCAGAAGGGGGTGGTGTTAGGAAGGTGTTCTTAATGTTTAATGTTAATGTTCTTAATGTTTTGTCACTCAGTATGTCTAGGTAAATAATGCAGTAGTTGAGTTGTACAATTAACATATATCAGCCAGTGGATTCATTTACATTACATTTACATTTAAGTCATTTAGCAGACGCTCTTATCCAGAGCGACTTACAAATTGGTGCATTCACCTTATGACATCCAGTGGGACAGTCACTTAACAATAGTGCATCTAAAACTAGGGGGTGGGGTGAGAGGGATTACTTAACCTATCCTAGGTATTCCCTTAAGAGGTGGGGTTTGCAGGGGGTGTCTCCGGAAGGTGGTGATTGACTCCGCTGTCCTGGCGTCGTGAGGGAGTTTGTTCCACCATTGGGGGCCAGGGCAGCGAGAACAGTTTGACTGGGCTGAGCGGGAGCTGTACTTTCAGTGGTAGGGAGGCGAGCAGGCCAGAGGTGGATGAACGCAGTGCCCTTGTTTGGGTGTAGGGCCTGATCAGAGCCCTGAGGTGCCGTTCCCCTCACAGCTCCAGGCAAGCACCATGGTCTTGTAGCGGATGCGGCTTCAACTGGAAGCCAGTGGAGAGAACGGAGGAGCGGGGTGATGGAGAGAACTTGGGAAGGTTGAACACCAGACGGGCTGCGGCGTTCTGGATGAGTTGAAGGGGTTTAATGGCACAGGCAGGAGCCCAGCCAACAGCGAGTTGCAGTAATCCAGACGGGAGATGACAAGTGCCTGATTAGGACCTGCGCCGCTTCCTGTGTGAGGCAGGGTCAGTACTCTGGATGTTGTAGAGCATGAACCTACAGGAACGGCCACCGCCTTGATGTTAGTTGAGAAGCGACAGGGTGTTGTCCGAGGATCACGCCGGTTCTTGGCGCTCTGGGGGAGGACACAATGGAGTTGTCGACCGTGATGGCGAGATCATGGAACGGGCAGTCCTTCCCCGGAGAAGAGCAGCTCCCGTCTTGCCGAGGTTCAGCTTGAGATGGTGATCCGTCATCCACACTGATATGTCTGCCAGACATGCAGAGATGCGATTCGCCACCTGGTCATCAGAAGGGGGAAAGGAGAAGATTAATTGTGTGTCGTCTGCATAGCAATGATAAGAGAGACCATGTGAGGTTAT
>NW_025753539.1:0-10541 GCF_021184085.1 Oncorhynchus gorbuscha
AGTAAAGGAAATAGGCAATACTCTAGACAAATCGGAGCAGAAAACAAAACATAAAAACTAATTCCACTCGTAGTGACGAGGACAGACTGAGACTCGACCATAAACTGTAGGTTGCCTCGGGAAGGCACCGACCGTAGCAGACTCAGACACCTGCTCACACGCAGCATCTGAGGGAAACAAGACACGACAGGGCGAGACAAAGACACAGCACGGTGAACAATATACAAGGATCCGACAGGACAGAAACGGAAAACAAGGGGAGAAATAGGGACTCTAATCAGAGGACAAGATAGGGAACAGGTGTGGAAAGACTAAATGAGTTGATTAGGAGAATGAGGAACAGCTGGGAGCAGGAACGGAACGATAGAGAGAGAGAGAGAGGGAGAGAGAGAGATAGAAAAAGGGAACGAACCTAATAAGACCAGCAGGGGGAAACGAACAGAAGGGAAAGCATAATGACAAGGCAATATAAGACAAAACATGACAGTACCCCCACTCACCGAGCGCCTCCTGGCGCACTCGAGAGGAATCCTGGCGGCAACAGAGGAAATCATCAATCAGCGAACGGTCCAGCACGTCCCGAGACGGAACCCAACTCCTCTCCTCAGGACCGTAACCCTCCCAATCCACTAAGTATTGGTGACCCCGTCCCCGAGAACGCATGTCCATGATCCTACGTACCTTGTAAATAGGTGCGCTCTCGACAAGGACGGGGGGAGGGAAGACGAACGGGGGTGCGAAGAAAGGGCTTGACACAGGAGACATGGAAGACAGGATGGACGCGACGAAGATGTCGCGGAAGAAGCAGTCGCACAGCGACAGGATTGACGACCTGGGAGACACGGAACGGACCAATGAACCGCGGAGTCAACTTACGAGAAGCTGTCGTAAGGGGGAAGGTTACGAGTGGAAAGCCACACTCTCTGGCTGCAACAATACCTAGGACTCTTAATCCTACGTTTATTGGCGGCTCTCACAGTCTGTGCCCTGTAACGGCAAAGTGCAGACCTCACCCTCCTCCAGGTGCGCTCACAACGTTGGACAAACGCTTGAGCGGAGGGAACGCTGGACTCGGCAAGCTGGGATGAGAACAGAGGAGGCTGGTAACCCAGACTACTCTGAAACGGAGATAACCCGGTAGCAGACGAAGGAAGCGAGTTGTGAGCGTATTCTGCCCAGGGAGCTGTTCTGCCCAAGACGAAGGGTTTCTAAAAGAAAGGCTGCGTAGTATGCGACCAATCGTCTGATTGGCCCTTTCTGCTTGACCGTTAGACTGGGGATGAAACCCGGAAGAGAGACTGACGGACGCACCAATCAAACGACAGAACTCCCTCCAAAACTGTGACGTGAATTGCGGACCTCTGTCTGAAACGGCGTCTAACGGGAGGCCATGAATTCTGAACACATTCTCGATGATGATTTGTGCCGTCTCCTTAGCGGAAGGAAGCTTAGCGAGGGGAATGAAATGTGCCGCCTTAGAGAACCTATCGACAACCGTAAGAATCACAGTCTTCCCCGCAGACAAAGGCAGACCGGTAATGAAGTCTAAGGCGATGTGAGACCATGGTCGAGAAGGAATGGGAAGCGGTCTGAGACGACCGGCAGGAGGAGAGTTACCTGACTTAGTCTGCGCGCAGTCCGAACAAGCAGCCACGAAACGGCGCGTGTCACGCTCCTGAGTAGGCCACCAAAAGCGCTGGCGAATAGAAGCAAGAGTACCTCGAACGCCGGGATGACCAGCTAACTTGGCAGAGTGAGCCCACTGAAGAACAGCCAGACGAGTAGAAACAGGAACGAAAAAGAAGGTTACTAGGACAAGCGCGGCGACGCAGTGTGCGTGAGTGCTTGCTTAACCTGTCTTTCAATTCCCCAGACTGTCAACCCGACAACACGCCCATAAGGAAGAATCCCCTCGGGATCAGTAGAAGCCACAGAGGAACTAAAGAGACGGGATAAGGCATCAGGCTTGGTGTTCTTACTACCCGGACGGTAAGAAATCACAAACTCGAAACGAGCGAAAAACAACGCCCAACGAGCTTGACGTGCATTAAGTCGTTTGGCAGAACGGATGTACTCAAGGTTCTTATGGTCTGTCCAAACGACAAAAGGAACGGTCGCCCCCTCCAACCACTGTCGCCATTCGCCTAGGGCTAAGCGGATGGCGAGCAGTTCGCGATTTACCCACATCATAGTTGCGTTCCGATGGCGACAGGCGATGAGAAAAATAAGCGCAAGGATGAACCTTATCGTCAGACTGGAAGCGCTGGGATAGAATGGCTCCCACGCCTACCTCTGAAGCGTCAACCTCGACAATGAATTGTTTAGTGACGTCAGGAGTAACGAGGATAGGAGCGGACGTAAAACGTTCTTTGAGAAGCTCAAAAGCTCCCTGGGCGGAACCGGACCACTTAAAACACGTCTTGACAGAAGTAAGAGCTGTGAGAGGGGCAGCAACTTGACCGAAATTACGAATGAAACGCCGATAGAAATTAGCGAAACCTAGAAAGCGCTGCAACTCGACACGTGACCTTGGAACGGGCCACTCACTGACAGCTTGGACCTTAGCGGGATCCATCTGAATGCCTTCAGCGGAAATAACAGAACCGAGAAAAGTGACGGAGGAGACATGAAAAGAGCACTTCTCAGCCTTCACGTAGAGACAATTCTCTAAAAGGCGCTGGAGTACACGTCGAACGTGCTGAACATGAATCTCGAGTGACGGTGAAAAAATCAGGATATCGTCAAGGTAGACAAAAAACAAAGATGTTCAGCATGTCTCTCAGAACATCATTAACTAATGCCTGAAAAACAGCTGGCGCATTGGCGAGACCAAACGGCAGAACCCGGTACTCAAAATGCCCTAACGGAGTGTTAAACGCCGTTTTCCACTCGTCCCCCTCTCTGATGCGCACGAGATGGTAAGCGTTACGAAGGTCCAACTTAGTAAAGAACCTGGCTCCCTGCAGAATCTCGAAGGCTGATGACATAAGGGGGAAGCGGATAACGATTCTTAACCGTTATGTCATTCAGCCCTCGATAATCCACGCAGGGGCGCAGAGTACCGTCCTTCTTCTTAACAAAAAAAACCCCGCCCGGCAGGGGGAGGAAGAAGGCACTACGGTGCCGGCGTCAAGAGACACAGACAAATAATCCTCGAGAGCCTTACGTTCGGGAGCCGACAGAGAGTATAGTCTACCCCGAGGAGGAGTGGTCCCCGGAAGGAGATCAATACTACAATCATACGACCGGTGAGGAGGAAGGGAGTTGGCTCTGGACCGACTGAAGACCGTGCGCAGATCATGATATTCCTCCGGCACTCCTGTCAAATCGCCAGGATCCTCCTGAGAAGTGGGGACAGAAGAAACGGGAGGGATAGCAGACATTAAACACTTCACATGACAAGAAACGTTCCAGGATAGGATAGAATTACTAGACCAATTAATAGAAGGATTATGACATACTAGCCAGGGATGACCCAAAACAACAGGTGTAAAAGGTGAACGAAAAATCAAAAAGGAAATAGTCTCACTGTGGTTACCAGATACTGTGAGGGTTAATGTCATGTTTGTCATTTATTGTCATGTCTTGTCCCTGTGCTCCCCATGCTATTCGTTTCCCTCTGCTGGTCTTGTTTGGTTCTTTCCCTCCTTCTATCCCTCTCTCTCCCCCTCCCTCTCTCACTCTCTCGCTCTCTCTTCTCTCTGTCGTTCCGTTCCTGCTCCCAGCTGTTCCTATTCCCCTAATCATCATTTAGTCTTCCCACACCTGTTCCCGATCCTTTCCCCTGATTAGATTCCCTATTTATTCCTTTGTGATCCGTTCCTGTCCTGTCGGTTCCTTGTATTGTATTCACCATGCTGTGATTGCGTTTCGCCCTGTCCTGTCGTGTTTTTGCCGTGATTGTGTATCACCCTGTCCTGTCGTGTTTTGTGCCTTCATCAGATGCTGCGTGTGAGCAGGTGTCTCAGTCGACTACGGCCTGCGCCTACCCGAAGCGACCTGCAGTCTGTGGCCGCTTCTCCAGTTGTTTCCCCTCTACAAGTCTAGAGGATTTCTGTTATTCCGTTTTGGACTTTAATAAACTCTGTTTCTGTTAAGTCGCGTTTGGGTCCTCTTTCACCTGCATGACAGAAGGAACCGACCAAGGAATGGACCCAGCGACTTCAGACGCTCGTTACACTGCCGTCGAGATCCAAGGAGCCATGCTCGGCAGACACGAGCAGGAATTGTCTGCTGCTCGCCATGCCGTGGAGAACCTGGCCGCTCAGGTTTCCGACCTCTCTGGACAGTTCCAGAGTCTACGTCTCGTGCCACCTGTTACTCCCTGGCCTGCCGAGCCTCCAGAACCTAGGGTTAATAACCCACCTTGCTACTCCGGGCAGCCCACTGAGTGCCGCTCCTTTCTCACGCAGTGTGAGATTGTGTTCTCTCTCCAACCCCACACATACTCTAGAGAGAGAGCTCGGGTTGCTTACGTCATTTCACTCCTTACTGGCCGGGCTCGAGAATGGGGCACAGCTATCTGGGAGGCAAGGGCTGATAGCTCTAACAAATTCCAGAACTTTAAAGAGGAGATGATTCGGGTTTTTGACCGTTCAGTTTTTGGTGGGGAGGCTTCTAGGGCCCTGGCTTCCTTATGCCAAGGTGAACGGTCCATAACGGATTATTCCATTGAGTTTCGCACTCTTGCTGCCTCTAGTGAGTGGAACGAGCCGGCGCTGCTCGCTCGTTTTCTGGAGGGACTCCACGCAGTGGTTAAGGATGAGATTCTCTCCCGGGAGGTTCCTTCAGATGTGGACTCTTTGATTGCTCTCGCCATCCGCATAGAACGACGGGTAGATCTTCGTCACCGGGCTCGTGGAAGAGAGCTCGCATCAACGGTGTTTCCCTGCTCCGCATCGCAACCATCTCCCTCCTCTGGCTTTGAGACTGAGCCCATGCAGCTGGGAGGGATTCGCATCTCGAATAAGGAGAGGGAACGGAGGATCACCAACCGCCTGTGCCTCTATTGCGGAGTTGCTGGACATTTTGTTAATTCATGTCCAGTAAGAGGCCAGAGCCCATCAGTAAGCGGAGGGCTACTGGTGAGCGCTACTACTCAGGTCCCTTCATCTAGATCTTGTACTACTATGTCGGTCCATCTACGCTGGACCGGTTCGGGTGCTACATGCAGTGCTTTGATTGACTCTGGGGCTGAGGGTTGTTTCATGGACGAAGCATGGGCTCGGAAACATAACATTCCTTTCAGACCGTTAGACAGGCCTACGCCCATGTTTGCCTTAGATGGTAGTCATCTTCCCAGTATCAAATTTGAGACACTACCTTTAACTCTCACAGTATCTGGTAACCACAGTGAGACTATTTCTTTTTTGATTTTCCGTTCACCGTTTACACCTGTTGTTTTGGGTCATCCCTGGCTTGTATGTCATAATCCTTCTATTAATTGGTCTAGTAATTCTATCCTATCCTGGAACGTTTCTTGTCATGTGAAGTGTTTAATGTCTGCCATCCCTCCCATTTCTTCTGTCCCTACTTCTCAGGAGGAACCTGGCGATTTGACAGGAGTGCCGGAGGAATATCATGATCTGCGCACGGTCTTCAGTCGGTCCCGAGCCAACTCCCTTCCTCCTCACCGGTCGTATGATTGTAGTATTGATCTCCTTCCGGGGACCACTCCTCCTCGAGGTAGACTATACTCTCTGTCGGCTCCCGAACGTAAGGCTCTCGAGGATTATTTGTCTGTGTCTCTTGACGCCGGTACCATAGTGCCTTCTTCTTCTCCGGCCGGGGCGGGGTTCTTTTTGTTAAAAAGAAGGACGGTACTCTGCGCCCCTGCGTGGATTATCGAGGGGCTGAATGACATAACGGTTAAGAATCGTTATCCGCTTCCCCTTATGTCATCAGCCTTCGAGATTCTGCAGGAGCCAGGTGCTTTACTAAGTTGGACCTTCGTAACGCTTACCATCTCGTGCGCATCAGAGAGGGGGACGAGTGGAAAACGGCGTTTAACACTCCGTTAGGGCATTTTGAGTACCGGGTTCTGCCGTTCGGTCTCGCCAATGCGCCAGCTGTTTTTCAGGCATTAGTTAATGATGTTCTGAGAGACATGCTGAACATTTTTGTTTTTGTCTATCTTGACGATATCCTGATTTTTCTCCGTCACTCGAGATTCATGTTCAGCACGTTCGACGTGTTCTACAGCGCCTTTTAGAGAATTGTCTCTACGTAAAGGCTGAGAAGTGCTCTTTTCATGTCTCCTCCGTTACTTTTTCGGTTCCGTTATTTCCGCTGAAGGCATTCAGATGGATTCCGCTAAGGTCCAAGCTGTCAGTGATTGGCCCGTTCCAAGGTCACGTGTCGAGTTGCAGCGCTTTTAGGTTTCGCTAATTTCTATCGGCGTTTCATTCGTAATTTCGGTCAAGTTGCTGCCCCTCTCACAGCTCTTACTTCTGTCAAGACGTGTTTTAAGTGGTCGGTTCCGCCCAGGGAGCTTTTGATCTTCTAAAAGAACGTTTTACGTCCGCTCCTATCCTCGTTACTCCTGACGTCACTAGACAATTCATTGTCGAGGTTGACGCTTCAGAGGTAGGCGTGGGAGCCATCCCCTATCCCAGCGCTTCCAGTCTGACGATAAGGTTCATCCTTGCGCTTATTTTCTCATCGCCTGTCGCCATCTGAGCGCAACTATGATGTGGGTAACCGTGAACTGCTCGCCATCCGCTTAGCCCTAGGCGAATGGCGACAGTGGTTGGAGGGCGACCGTTCCTTTGTCGTTTGGACAGACCATAAGAACCTTGAGTACATCCGTTCTGCCAAACGACTTAATGCCCGTCAAGCTCGTTGGGCGTTGTTTTTCGCTCGTTTCGAGTTTGTGATTTCTTACCGTCCGGGTAGCAGGAACACCAAGCCTGATGCCTTATCCCGTCTGTTTAGTTCTTCTGTGGCTTCTACTGATCCCGAGGGGTTTCTTCCTTGTGGGCGTGTTGTCGGGTTAACAGTCTGGGGAATTGAAAGACAGGTTAAGCAAGCACTCACGCACACTGCGTCGCCGCGCGCTTGTCCTAGTAACCTCCTTTTCGTTCCTGTTTCCACTCGTCTGGCTGTTCTTCAGTGGGCTCACTCTGCCAAGTTAGCTGGTCATCCCGGTGTTCGAGGCACTCTTGCGTCTATTCGCCAGCGCTTTTGGTGGCCGACTCAGGAGCGTGACACGCGCCGTTTCGTGGCTGCTTGTTCGGACTGCGCGCAGACTAAGTCGGGTAACTCTCCTCCTGCCGGTCGTCTCAGACCGCTCCCCATTCCTTCTCGACCATGGTCTCACATTGCCTTAGACTTCATTACCGGTCTGCCTTTGTCTGCGGGGAAGACTGTGATTCTGACGGTTGTCGATAGGTTCTCTAAGGCGGCACATTTCATTCCCCTCGCTAAACTTCCTTCCGCTAAGGAGACGGCACAAATCATTATTGAGAATGTATTCAGAATTCATGGCCTCCCGTTAGACGCCGTTTCAGACAGAGGTCCGCAATTCACGTCACAGTTTTGGAGGGAGTTCTGTCGTTTGATTGGTGCGTCCGTCAGTCTCTCTTCCGGGTTTCATCCCCAGTCTAACGGTCAAGCAGAGAGGGCCAATCAGACGATTGGTCGCATACTACGCAGCCTTCTTTCAGAAACCCTGCGTCTTGGGCAGAACAGCTCCCCTGGGCAGAATACGCTCAATTCGCTTCCTTCGTCTGCTACCGGGTTATCTCCGTTTCAGAGTAGTCTGGGTTACCAGCCTCCTCTGTTCTCATCCCAGCTTGCCGAGTCCAGCGTTCCCTCCGCTCAAGCGTTTGTCCAACGTTGTGAGCGCACCTGGAGGAGGGTGAGGTCTGCACTTTGCCGTTACAGGGCACAGACGGTGAGAGCCGCCAATAAACGCAGGATTAAGAGTCCAAGGTATTGTTGCGGCCAGAGAGTGTGGCTTTCCACTGCAACCTTCCTCTTACGACAGCTTCTCGTAAGTTGACTCCGCGGTTCATTGGTCCGTTCCGTGTCTCCCAGGTCGTCAATCCTGTCGCTGTGCGACTGCTTCTTCCGACATCTTCGTCGCGTCCATCCTGTCTTCCATGTCTCCTGTGTTAAGCCTTTTCTTCGCACCCCCCGTTCGTCTTCCCTCCCCCCTCCCGTCCTTGTCGAGCGCACCTATTTACAAGGTACATAAGATTATGGACATGCGTTCTCGGGGACGGGGTCACCAATACCTAGTGGATTGGGAGGGTTACGGTCCTGAGGAGAGGAGTTGGGTTCCGTCTCGGGACGTGCTGGACCGTTCGCTCATCGATGATTTCCTCCGTTGCCGCCAGGATTCCTCCTCGAGTGCGCCAGGAGGCGCTCGGTGAGTGGGGGTACTGTCATGTTTGTCATTTATTGTCATGTCTTGTCCCTGTGCTCCCCATGCTATTCGTTTCCCTCTGCTGGTCTTGTTTGGTTCTTTCCCTCCTTCTATCCCTCTCTCCCCTCCCTCTCTCACTCTCTCGCTCTCTCTTCTCTCTGTCGTTCCGTTCCTGCTCCCAGCTGTTCCTATTCCCCTAATCATCATTTAGTCTTCCCACACCTGTTCCCGATCCTTTCCCTGATTAGATTCCCTATTTATTCCTTTGTGATCCGTTCCTGTCCTGTCGGTTCCTTGTATTGTATTCACCATGCTGTGATTGCGTTTCGCCCTGTCCTGTCGTGTTTTTGCCGTGATTGTGTATCACCCTGTCCTGTCGTGTTTTGTGCCTTCATCAGATGCTGCGTGTGAGCAGGTGTCTCAGTCGACTACGGCCTGCGCCTACCCGAAGCGACCTGCAGTCTGTGGCCGCTTCTCCAGTTGTTTCCCCTCTACAAGTCTAGAGGATTTCTGTTATTCCGTTTTGGACTTTAATAAACTCTGTTTCTGTTAAGTCGCGTTTGGGTCCTCTTTCACCTGCATGACAGTTAAAGGTAGTGTCTCATATCTGATACTGGGAAGATGACTACCATCTAAGGCGAACATGGGCGTAGGCTTCCCTAACTGTCTGAAAGGAATGTCATGTTTCCGAGCCCAGTCCATAAAACAACCCTCAGCCCCAGAGTCTATCAAGGCACTGCATGTAGCACCGAACCGGTCCAGCGTAGATGGACCGACATAGTAGTACAGGATCTTGATGGAGAGACCTGAGTAGTAGCGCTCACCAGTAGCCCTCCGCTTACTGATGAGCTCTGGCCTTTTACTGGACATGAATTGACAAAATGTCCAGCAAGTCCGCAATAGAGGCACAGGCGGTTGGTGATCCTCCGTTCCCTCTCCTTAGTCGAGATGCGAATACCTCCCAGCTGCATGGGCTCAGTCTCTGAGCCAGAGGAGGGAGATGGTTGCGATGCGGAGCGGGGAAACACCGTTAACGCGAGCTCTCTTCCACGAGCTTGGTGACGAAGATCTACCCGTCGTTCTATGCGGATGGCGAGAGCAATCAAAGAGTCCACACTGGAAGGAACCTCCCGGGAGAGAATCTCATCTTTAACCTCTGCGTGGAGTCCCTCCAGAAAACGAGCGGCAGCGCCGGCTCGTTCCAGTCACTAGAGGCAGCAAGAGTGCGAAACTCTATAGAGTAATCCGTTATGGATCGATCACCTTGACATAGGAAGCCAGGGCCCTAGAAGCCTCCCTACCAAAAACTGAACGATCAAAAACCCGAATCATCTCCTCTTTAAAGTTCAGGTAATTGTTAGAACAATCAGCCCTTGCCTCCCAGATAGCTGTGCCCCACTCTCGAGCCCGGCCAGTAAGGAGTGATATGGCGTAAGCAACCCGAGCTCTCTCTCTAGAGTATGTGTTGGGTTGGAGAGAGAACACAATATCACACTGGGTGAGAAAGGAGCGGCACTCCGTGGGCTGCCCGGAGTAACAAGGTGGGTTATTAACCCTAGGTTCCGGAGGCTCGGCAGACCAGGAAGTAGCAGGTGGCACGAGACGAAGACTCTGGAACTGTCCTGAGAGGTCGGAAACCTGAGCGGCCAGGTTCTCCACGGCATGACGAGCAGCAGACAATTCCTGCTCGTGTCTGCCGAGCATGGCTCCTTGGATCTCGACGGCAGTGTTACGAGCATCTGTAGTCGCTGGGTCCATTCGTGGTCGGATCCTTCTGTTATGCAGGTGAATGAGGACCCAAAAGCGACTTGGCGAAAACAGAGTCTTTATTCCAGTAAAGGAAATAGGCAATACTCCTAGACAAATCGGAGCAGAAAACAAAACATAAAAACTAATTCCACTCGTAGTGACGAGGACAGACTGGAGACTCGACCATAAACTGTAGGTTGCCTCGGGAAGGCACCGATCACCGTAGCAGACTCAGACACCTGCTCACACGCAGCATCTGAGGGAAACAAGACACGACAGGGCGAGACAAAGACACAGCACGGTGAACAATATACAAGGATCCGACAGGACAGAAACGGAAAACAAGGGAGAAATAGGGACTCTAATCAGAGGACAAGATAGGGAACAGGTGTGGAAAGACTAAATGAGTGAGTAGGAGAATGAG
>NW_025753540.1:0-10540 GCF_021184085.1 Oncorhynchus gorbuscha
GGGGATGGTCTGGTTAATATAGCACTCTGCCAGGGGATGGTCTGCTGCCAGGGGATGGTCTGCTGTGGTCCTTCTGTAGCTCAGTTGGTAGAGCATGGCGCTTGTAACGCCAGGGTAGTGGGTTCAATCCCGGGACCACCCATACGTAGAATGTATGCACACATGACTGTAAGTACGCTTTGGATAAGCGTCTGCTAAATGGCATATATTATATTATATTACTGTTAAATTATCCTGCCATTGTTAGACTAAAGTGTTTTCACACTTCTCACTGCTAATTGAAGTTCCCGCCAGGTCCGTTCTGTCCTAGCAGCTCGGCAGCGTACTAGCCTTATTTATTAATCTTCATATAATAAAAATCACCTAGAGATTACTGTCTTTGAATTGCAGCCTTCAGAAGTAGGTTCAGACCGAACGTTCCTCGCTCAGTTTTTGTGTTGGATGTGTTTCTTCTGCAGATTTTTTATTTATTTTTATTTTTTATCTTGACAGGAATTCAGGTGATTTTGGTAAAAATCAAGTTTTTTTCTCTCTCTCTTTCTCTCTCTGCTGTTCCCAGGAGTCTTGTTGAATATGTTGTAGAGCTCCCAGGAGTCTTGTTAAATATGTTGTAGAGCTCCCAGGAGTCTTGTTGAATATGTTGTAGAGCTCCCAGGAGTCTTGTTGAATATGTTGTAGAGGCTCCCAGGAGTCTTGTTGAATATGTTGTAGAGCTCCCAGGAGTCTTGTTGAATATGTTGTAGAGCTCCCCAGGAGTCTTGTTGAATATGTTGTAGAGCTCCCAGGAGTCTTGTTGAATATGTTGTAGAGCTCCCAGAGTCTTGTTGAATATGTTGTAGGAGCTCCCAGGAGTCTTGTTGAATATGTTGTAGGAACTCCCAGGAGTCTTGTTGAATATGTTGTAGAACTCCCAGGAGTCTTGTTGAATATGTTGTAGAGCTCCAGGAGTCTTGTTAAATATGTTGTAGAGCTCCCAGGAGTCTTGTTGAATATGTTGTAGAACTCCCAGGAGTCTTGTTGAATATGTTGTAGACTCCCAGGAGTCTTGTTGAATATGTTGTAGAGCTCCCAGGAGTCTTGTTAAATATGTTGTAGAACTCCCAGGAGTCTTGTTGAATATGTTGTAGAGCTCCCAGGAGTCTTGTTGAATATGTTGTAGAGCTCCCAGGAGTCTTGTTGAATATGTTGTAGAGCTCCCAGGAGTCTTGTTAAATATGTTGTAGAGCTCCCAGGAGTCTTGTTGAATATGTTGTAGAGCTCCCAGGAGTCTTGTTGAATATGTTGTAGAGCTCCCAGGAGTCTTGTTGAATATGTTGTAGAGCTCCCAGGAGTCTTGTTGAATATGTTGTAGAGCTCCCAGGAGTCTTGTTGAATATGTTGTAGAGCTCCCAGGAGTCTTGTTGAATATGTTGTAGAGCTCCCAGGAGTCTTGTTGAATATGTTGTAGAGCTCCCAGGGTCTTGTTAAATATGTTGTAGAGCTCCCAGGAGTCTTGTTAAATATGTTGTAGAGCTCCCAGGAGTCTTGTTGAATATGTTGTAGAGCTCCCAGGAGTCTTGTTAAATATGTTGTAGAGCTCCCAGGAGCTCAGTTTGGCAGCCAGCTCTAGGAATAGTTTTGGTGGTTCCAAACTTCCTCCATTTAAGAACGATGGAGGCAGAGTGGCGCAGCGGTCTCAGGCACTGCAGTGTTGTGGCGTCACTACAGCCTGGAGTTTGATACTTTTGACCTCGTGGCTTGGTTTGCTCTGACATGCACTGTCAACTGTGGGACCTTATATATAGACAGGTGTGTCCATTTTCCAAATCATGTCAAATCAATTGAATTTACCACAGGTGGTCTCCAATCAGGTTGTAGAAACATCTCAAGGATGATCAATGGAAACAGGATGCACCTGAGCTCATAGCAAAGGGTCTGAATACTTATATAAATAAGGTATTTCTGTTTTTTTATTTTTAAAACCTGCTTTCACTTTGTCATTATAGGTTATTGTGTGTAGATTAATGAGGAGAAAAAATATTTCATAACTTTAAAATAAGGCTGTAACGTAACAAAATGTGGAAAAAGGCAAGGGTCTGAATTACTTTCCTAATGCACTGCACACACACACACACACACACACACACACACACACACACACACACACACACACACACACACACACACACACACACACACACACACACACACACACACACACACACACACACACACACATCACACACACACACACACACACTGCACCCGATCCAGACAGATGCAGAGATCTCTTAATTAGCTATGGACAGAAATCTCTTCACACACACACACACACACACCACACCGACAACGCCATCCTTGGACTGAGCACGACGAGCAGAGCCAATCTTAGTTGAATCAAACATCGCAGCACAGAGCATAGCGCCAAAAGTCTGTCAGCATACACAAAGGCAGAAGATTAGAGGGACAATTTGGAAGGAAAATACTGATGACACTGATGGAGATGTTAATATGGCAATGACAGACTGACTTGTACCAAAATCCCCCAAAAAAAAAGTGGGATAATGTGGAAAATAAATAAATAGCTATTGAATTGAAATTATTTTGGCATATACAACAGAATGTGGATATCACCTGAAAGTATTCATTAACACGCTTGTTTCCATAGTGATCCTCGACGGTTAAAAACATAATAACATATAATGATTAAAAGACAAGAGAAATTGCAAACCGCCATAAACAGATAACCATCTGAGGATCGACGTCCTAAAAGGTGACACTATTCACTGTCATTTTTCCCTAACTTCAAAAATAAAAATAAATCTACTATAAATCATTTCACATTAAAACAATCTATTAATTGCACGTCATACCCGATCCTTCAAATCAATACACCTGACCAGCAGTAGGGGGCAGTGAAGAGTTATCTTACTGAAGACAAACTTGTCCAAATGAAATCGTTTGCCTGTTTTTTAAAGCTATTTCTACTTTTGTTCTTGCTTGATCTCTAAGGGAAGGCTATTCCATAGACAAATGCCTGTATGGAAAAACATGCTCAATACTGTATGCACTTGGGATTTTACAAGACATAACATTAGCGCTGGTATTGTGCCTGTGTTGGTTACAGACCATATCAATGTGGTTTTTCACGTAATCTGGGGGATCAATCATTTAAGATGTTAAACATATGATTATGTTTAAGTGGGTCCACTCTGGACTCCAAAGGCAACAAGCCCACCTCCCGGAACTCCTGTACCCCTATGTGGGTCCTAGGGGGGAGGCATTCAGAATATACCAGATAACATTATGTGTGTCCTAAGGGAGACATTTAGAATATACCAGATAACATTATGTGTGTCCTAAGGGGGACATTCAGAATATACCAGATAACATTATGTGTGTCCTAAGGGGGACATTCAGCATATACCAGATAACATTATGTGTGTCCTAAGGGGGACATTTAGAATATACCAGATAACATTATGTGTGTCCTAAGGGGGACATTCAGAATATACCAGATAACATTATGTGTGTCCTAAGGGGGACATTCAGCATATACCAGATAACATTATGTGTGTCCTAAGGGGGACATTTAGAATATACCAGATAACATTATGTGTGTCCTAAGGGGACATTCAGAATATACCAGATAACATTATGTGTGTCCTAGGGGGACATTCAGAATATACCAGATAACATTATGTGTGTCCTAAGGGGGACATTTAGAATATACCAGATAACATTATGTGTGTCCTAAGGGGGACATTTAGAATATACCAGATAACATTATGTGTGTCCTGGGGGGACATTCAGAATATACCAGATAACATTATGTGTGTCCTAAGGGGGACATTTAGAATATACCAGATAACATTATGTGTGTCCTAGAGCGTGTGGGGGGAGGGGGAGGACATTCAGCATATACCAGATAACATTATGTGTGTCCTAGAGCGTGTGGGGGGAGGGGGGACATTCAGCATATACCAGATAACATTATGTGGGTCCTGGGGGGGGGGGACATTCAGCATATACCTGATAACATTATTTGGGTCCTGGGGGGTCTGAGTCAAGGTTGAGACGAGCAGTTTCTTAACTTTAATGTTAAAATATCTAGCGTTAACGATACAAACATTTACATTTGTTTGCCATTTTAAAATAATTTTAGCAGCAATTCGGTCTCCAGAAAGGAATTGATCTTGGGACACACAAAGATTCACTTGTTTTAGAATCACTTGTTTTAGAATCACTTGTTTTAGATTCACTTGTTTTAGAACCACTTGTTTTAGAATCACTTGTTTTAGATTCACTTGTTTTAGAATCACTTGTTTTAGAATCACATGTTTTAGAATCACTTGTTTTAGAATCACTTGTTTTAGAATCACTTGTTTTAGAATCACATGTTTTAGAATCACTTGTTTTAGAATCACTTGTTTTAGAATCACTTGTTTTAGAATCACTTGTTTTAGATTCAATCTCCTTGCCTGCACAGTTTACCGTTATCTCGTCAGCCCTAAGCAATCTATGTTTTGTTCCAAACAAAATCGAAAATATTCAGACAACCAATCTATAATGTAATGCAATACCTTACTCAGGGTCTCCTCTATGTAAACTGTGTCTGTCCCTGATACCAGTATGGCTGAGTCATCAGTATAAAGCAGGAGTTTACTGTATCTGGGGTAGCGTCCCACCTGAACAAAAGCCAGGGAAAATGCAGAGCGCCAAATTCAAATAAATTACTATAAAAATCCAACTTTCATTTAAATCACACATGCAAGATAGCAAATTAAAGCTACACTTGTTGTGAATCCAGCCAATGTGTCAGATTTCAAAAAGGCTTTTCGGCGAAAGCAAACGATGCAATTATCTGAGGATAGCACCATAGTAAACTAAGAGAGAAAAGCATATTTCAACCTTGCAGGCGCGACACAAAAATGCAAAAATCAATATATAATTCATGCCTTACCTTTGACGATATTCTTCTGTTGGCACTCCAATATGTCCCATAAACATCACAAATGGTCCTTTTGTTTGATTAATTCCATCCATATATATCCAAAATGTCAATTTATTTGGCACGTTTGATCCAGAAAAACACTGGTTCCAACTTGCTCAACGTGACTACAAAATATCTCAAAAGTTACCTGTAAACTTTGCCAAAACATTTCAAATTACTTTTGTAATACAATACAACTTTAGGTATTTTTTTTACTTAAATAATCGATAAAATTGAAGACGGGATGATCTGTGTTCAATACAGGAAGAAAACAAACTGTAGCTTTCTGGTCTCTATCTAACAGTACACTTCAAGTGACCCTCGTTCAAGATGGCCATACTTCTTCATTACACAAAGGAAAAACCTCAACCAATTTCTAAAGACTGTTGACATCCGGTGGAAGCGATAGGAACTGCAAGAAGGTTCCGTAGAAATCTGGATTCCCAATGAAAACCCATTGAAAAGAGAGTGACCCCAAAACAATTCAATCTGAATGGTTTGTCCTCGGGGTTTCGCCTGCTAAATAAGTTATGTTATACTCACAGACATGATTCAAACAGTTTTAGAAACTTCCGAGTGTTTTCTATCCAAATCTACTAATAATATGTATATCTTATCTTCTGGGGATGAGTAGCAGGCAGTTGAATTTGGGCATGCATTTCATCCGGACGTGAAAATACTGCCCCATGTCTGTCGTGCAGGTGAAAGAGGACCCAAAAGCGACTTAACAGAAACAGAGTTTATTTAAGTCCAAACAGGGAATAACAGAAATCCTCTAGTCTGTAGAGGGGAAATAACTGGAGAAGCGGCCACAGACTGCAGGTCGCTTCGGGTAGGCGCAGGCCGTAGTTGACAGAGACACCTGCTCACACGCAGCATCTGATGAAGGCAAAAAACACGACAGGACAGGGCGATACACAATCACAGCAAAAACACGACAGGACAGGGCGAAACGCAATCACAGCATGGTGAATACTAAACAAGGAACCGACGGGACAGGAACGGAACACAAAGGAATAAATAGGGACTCTAATCAGGGGAAAGGATCGGGAACAGGTGTGGGAAGACTAAATGATGATTAGGGGAATAGGAACAGCTGGGAGCAGGAACGGAACGATAGAGAGAAGAGAGAGCGAGAGAGTGAGAGAGGGAGGGGGAGAGAGAGGGATAGAAAGAGGGAAAGAACCTAACAAGACCAGCAGAGGGAAACGAATAGAATGGGGAGCACAGGGACAAGACATGATAATAAATGACAAACATGACAGTACCCCCCCACTCACCGAGCGCCTCCTGGCGCACTCGAGGAGGAATCCTGGCGGCAACGGAGGAAATCATCGATGAGTGAACGGTCCAGCACGTCCCGAGACGGAACCCAACTCCTCTCCTCAGGACCGTAACCCTCCCAATCCACTAAGTATTGGTGACCCCGTCCCCCAGAACGCATGTCCATGATCTTATGTACCTTGTAAATAGGTGCGCTCTCGACAAGGACGGGAGGGGGAGGGAAGACGAACGGGGGTGCGAAGAAAGGGCTTAACACAGGAGACATGGAAGACAGGATGGACGCGACGAAGATGTCGCGGAAGAAGCAGTCGCACAGCGACAGGATTGACGACCTGGGAGACACGGAACGGACCAATGAACCGCGGAGTCAACTTACGAGAAGCTGTCGTAAGAGGAAGGTTGCGAGTGGAAAGCCACACTCTCTGGCCGCAACAATACCTTGGACTCTTAATCCTGCGTTTATTGGCGGCTCTCACAGTCTTCCCCGCAGACAAAGGCAGACCGGTAATGAAGTCTAAGGCGATGTGAGACCATGGTCGAGAAGGAATGGGGAGCGGTCTGAGACGACCGGCAGGAGGAGAGTTACCCGACTTAGTCTGCGCGCAGTCCGAACAAGCAGCCACGAAGCGGCGCGTGTCACGCTCCTGAGTCGGCCACCAAAAGCGCTGGCGAATAGACGCAAGAGTGCCTCGAACACCGGGATGACCAGCTAACTTGGCAGAGTGAGCCCACTGAAGAACAGCCAGACGAGTGGAAACAGGAACGAAAAGGAGGTTACTAGGACAAGCGCGCGCGGCGCAGTGTGCGTGAGTGCTTGCTTAACCTGTCTTTCAATTCCCCAGACTGTTAACCCGACAACACGCCCATAAGGAAGAATCCCCTCGGGATCAGTAGAAGCCACAGAAGAACTAAACAGACGGGATAAGGCATCAGGCTTGGTGTTCTTGCTACCCGGACGGTAAGAAATCACAAACTCGAAACGAGCGAAAAACAACGCCCAACGAGCTTGACGGGCATTAAGTCGTTTGGCAGAACGGATGTACTCAAGGTTCTTATGGTCTGTCCAAACGACAAAAGGAGCAGTCGCCCCCTCCAACCACTGTCGCCATTCGCCTAGGGCTAAGCGGATGGCGAGCAGTTCACGGTTACCCACATCATAGTTGCGCTCAGATGGCGACAGGCGATGAGAAAAATAAGCGCAAGGATGAACCTTATCGTCAGACTGGAAGCGCTGGGATAGAATGGCTCCCACGCCTACCTCTGAAGCGTCAACCTCGACAATGAATTGTCTAGTGACGTCAGGAGTAACGAGGATAGGAGCGGACGTAAAACGTTCTTTTAGAAGATCAAAAAGCTCCCTGGGCGGAACCGGACCACTTAAAACACGTCTTGACAGAAGTAAGAGCTGTGAGAGGGGCAGCAACTTGACCGAAATTACGAATGAAACGCCGATAGAAATTAGCGAAACCTAAAAGCGCTGCAACTCGACACGTGACCTTGGAACGGGCCAATCACTGACAGCTTGGACCTTAGCGGAATCCATCTGAATGCCTTCAGCGGAAATAACGGAACCGAGAAAAGTAACGGAGGAGACATGAAAAGAGCACTTCTCAGCCTTTACGTAGAGACAATTCTCTAAAAGGCGCTGTAGAACACGTCGAACGTGCTGAACATGAATCTCGAGTGACGGAGAAAAAATCAGGATATCGTCAAGATAGACAAAAACAAAGATGTTCAGCATGTCTCTCAGAACATCATTAACTAATGCCTGAAAAACAGCTGGCGCATTGGCGAGACCGAACGGCAGAACCCGGTACTCAAAATGCCTAACGGAGTGTTAAACGCCGTTTTCCACTCGTCCCCCTCTCTGATGCGCACGAGATGGTAAGCGTTACGAAGGTCCAACTTAGTAAAGCACCTGGCTCCCTGCAGAATCTCGAAGGCTGATGACATAAGGGGAAGCGGATAACGATTCTTAACCGTTATGTCATTCAGCCCTCGATAATCCACGCAGGGGCGCAGAGTACCGTCCTTCTTCTTAACAAAAAGAACCCCGCCCCGGCCGGAGAAGAAGAAGGCACTATGGTACCGGCGTCAAGAGACACAGACAAATAATCCTCGAGAGCCTTACGTTCGGGAGCCGACAGAGAGTATAGTCTACCTCGAGGAGGAGTGGTCCCCGGAAGGAGATCAATACTACAATCATACGACCGGTGAGGAGGAAGGGAGTTGGCTCGGGACCGACTGAAGACCGTGCGCAGATCATGATATTCCTCCGGCACTCCTGTCAAATCGCCAGGTTCCTCCTGAGAAGTAGGGACAGAAGAAACGGGAGGGATGGCAGACATTAAACACTTCACATGACAAGAAACGTTCCAGGATAGGATAGAATTACTAGACCAATTAATAGAAGGATTATGACATACTAGCCAGGGATGACCCAAAACAACAGGTGTAAACGGTGAACGGAAAATCAAAAAAGAAATAGTCTCACTGTGGTTACCAGATACTGTGAGAGTTAAAGGTAGTGTCTCAAATTTGATACTGGGAAGATGACTACCATCTAAGGCAAACATGGGCGTAGGCTTGTCTAACGGTCTGAAAGGAATGTTATGTTTCCGAACCCATGCTTCGTCCATGAAACAACCCTCAGCCCCAGAGTCAATCAAGGCACTGCATGTAGCACCCGAACCGGTCCAGCGTAGATGGACCGACATAGTAGTACAAGATCTAGATGAAGAGACCTGAGTAGTAGCGCTCACCAGTAGCCCTCCGCTTACTGATGGGCTCTGGCCTCTTACTGGACATGAATTAACAAAATGTCCAGCAACTCCGCAATAGAGGCACAGGCGGTTGGTGATCCTCCGTTCCCTCTCCTTAGTCGAGATGCGAATCCCTCCCAGCTGCATGGGCTCAGTCTCAAAGCCAGAGGAGGGAGATGGTTGCGATGCGGAGCAGGGAAACACCGTTGATGCGAGCTCTCTTCCACGAGCCCGGTGACGAAGATCTACCCGTCGTTCTATGCGGATGGCGAGAGCAATCAAAGAGTCCACATCTGAAGGAACCTCCCGGGAGAGAATCTCATCCTTAACCACTGCGTGGAGTCCCTCCAGAAAACGAGCGAGCAGCGCCGGCTCGTTCCACTCACTAGAGGCAGCAAGAGTGCGAAACTCAATAGAATAATCCGTTATGGACCGTTCACCTTGGCATAAGGAAGCCAGGGCCCTAGAAGCCTCCCTACCAAAAACTGAACGGTCAAAAACCCGAATCATCTCCTCTTTAAAGTTCTGGAACTTGTTAGAGCAATCAGCCCTTGCCTCCCAGATAGCTGTGCCCCATTCTCGAGCCCGGCCAGTAAGGAGTGAAATGACGTAAGCAACCCGAGCTCTCTCTAGAGTATGTGTTGGGTTGGAGAGAGAACACAATCTCACACTGCGTGAGAAAGGAGCGGCACTCAGTGGGCTGCCCGGAGTAGCAAGGTGGGTTATTAACCCTAGGTTCTGGAGGCTCGGCAGGCCAGGAAGTAACAGGTGGCACGAGACGTAGACTCTGGAACTGTCCAGAGAGGTCGGAAACCTGAGCGGCCAGGTTCTCCACGGCATGGCGAGCAGCAGACAATTCCTGCTCGTGTCTGCCGAGCATGGCTCCTTGGATCTTGACGGCAGTGTAACGAGCGTCTGAAGTCGCTGGGTCCATTCCTTGGTCGGTTCCTTCTGTCATGCAGGTGAAAGAGGACCCAAAAGCGACTTAACAGAAACAGAGTTTATTTAAGTCCAAACAGGGAATAACAGAAATCCTCTAGTCTGTAGAGGGAAATAACTGGAGAAGCGGCCACAGACTGCAGGTCGCTTCGGGTGGCGCAGGCCGTAGTTGACAGAGACACCTGCTCACACGCAGCATCTGATGAAGGCAAAAAACACGACAGGACAGGGCGATACACAATCACAGCAAAAACACGACAGGACAGAGGCGAAACGCAATCACAGCATGGTGAATACTAAACAAGGAACCGACGGGACAGGAACGGAACACAAAGGAAGAAATAGGGACTCTAATCAGGGGAAAGGATCGGGAACAGGTGTGGGAAGACTAAATGATGATTAGGGGAATAGGAACAGCTGGGAGCAGGAACGGAACGACAGAGAGAAGAGAGAGCGAGAGAGTGAGAGGGAGGGGGAGAGAGAGGGATAGAAAGAGGGAAAGAACCTAATAAGACCAGCAGAGGGAAACGAATAGAATGGGGAGCACAGGGACAAGACATGATAATAAATGACAAACATGACA
>NW_025753541.1:0-10540 GCF_021184085.1 Oncorhynchus gorbuscha
TGTATATAGCCTCTCTACTGTATATAGCCTCTCTACTGTATATAGCCCCTCTACTGTATATAGCCTCTCTACTGTATATAGCCTCTCTACTGTATATAGCCTCTCTACTGTATATAGCCCTCTACTGTATATAGCCTCTCTACTGTATATAGCCTCTGTACTGTATATAGCCTCTCTACTGTATATAGCCTCTCTACTGTATATAGCCTCTCTACTGTATATAGCCTCTGTACTGTATATAGCCTCTCTACTGTATGTGGCCCTCTACTGTATCAGCCTCTCTGCTGTGTGGCCCCCTCTACTATTATATAGCCTCTCTGCTGCATGTAGCCTCTCTACTGTATATAGCCTCTCTCTGTATGTAAGCCCCTCTACTGTATGTAGCCTCTCTACTGTATATAGCCTCTCTACTGTATACCAGCCTCTCCCCTACTGTATGTAGCCTCTCTACTGTATGTAGCCCCTCTACTGTATATAGCCCCTCTACTGTATATAGCCTCTCTACTGTATGTAGCCCCTCTACTGTATATAGCCTCTCTACTGTATGCAGCCCCTCTACTGTATGCCAGCCCCTCTACTGTATGTAGCCCTCTCTACTGTATATAGCCTCTCTGTATATAGCCTCTCTACTGTATATAGCCTCTCTACTGTATGTAGCCTCTCTACTGTATCTTAGCCCCTCTACTGTATATAGCCCCTCTACTGTATATAGCCTCTCTGCTGTGTAGCCTCTCTACAACTATGCTTGCAGCCCCTCTACTGTATATAGCCCCCCCTCTACTGTATATAGCCTCTCTACTGTATGTAGCCTCTCTACTGTATATAGCCTCTCTACTGTATGTAAACCTCTCTACTGTATATAGCCTCTACTGTATGTAGCCCTCTCTGCAATGTGGGCCCTCTACTGTATATAGCCCCTCTGTATATAGCCTCTCTCTGCTGTATATAGCCTCTCTACTGTATGCCTCTACTGTATGTAGCCCCTCTACTGTATATGAGCCTCTCTGCTGTATATAGCCTCTCTACTGTATATAGCCTCTCTACTGTATATAGCCTCTACTGTATATAGCCTCTCTACTGTATATAGCCCCTCTACTGTATGTAGCCTCTCTACTGTATATAGCCCTCTCTGTATATAGCCTCTACTGTATATAGCCTCTCTACTGTATGTAGCCTCTCTCTGCCTCGGCAGAACGGAGCTGCTCTTCCTCCCGGGGAAAAGGACTGCCCGTTCCATGATCCGCCATCACGGTTGACAACTCCATTGTGTCCTCCTCCCAGGCGCCAAGAACCTTGGCGTGATCCTGGACAACACCCTGTCGTTCTCAACTAACATCAAAGGCGGTGGCCCGTTCCTGTAGGTTTCATGCTCTACAACATCCCAGAGTACGACCCTGCCTCACAGGAAGCGGCGCAGGTCCTAATCCAGGCACTTGTCATCTCCCGTCTGGATTACTGCAGCTCGCTGTTGGCTGGGCTCCTGCCTGTGCCATTAAGCCCTTCAACTCATCCAGAAACGCAGCCCGTCTGGTGTTCAACCTTCCCAAGTTCTCTCCCGTCACCCCGCTCCTCCGTTCTCTCCACTGACTTCCAGTTGAAGCTCGCATCCGCTACAAGACCATGGTGCTTGCCTACGGAGCTGTGAGGAACGGCACCTCAGTACCTCCAGGCTCTGATCGGGCCCTACACCCAAACAAGGGACCCTGCGTTCATCCACCTCTGGCCTGCTCGCCTCCTACCACTGAGGAAGTACAGCTCCCGCTCAGCCCAGTCAAAACTGTTCGCTGCCCCTGGCCCCCAATGGTGGAACAAACTCCCTCGACGCCAGGACAGCGGAGTCAATCACCACCTTCGGGACACCTGAAACCCCCCTCTTTAAGGAATACCTGGGATAGGTTAATAATCCTCTCACCCCACCCCTAAGTTTTTAGATGCACTATTGTTAAGTGACTGTCCCACTGGATGTCATAAGGTGAATGCACCAATTTGTAAGTCGCTCTGGATAAGAGCGTCTGCTAAATGACTTAAATGTAAATGTAATGTATGTAGCCCCTCTACTGTATATGGCCCCTCTACTGTATATAGCTCTCTACTGTATGTGGCCCCTCTACTGTATATAGCCTCTCTACTGTATATAGCCCCTCTACTGTATGTAGCCCCTCTACTGTATGTAGCTCTCTACTGTATATAGCCTCTCTCTGCTGTAGCCTCTCTACTGTATGTAGCCCCTCTGCTATGTATATAGCCCTCTACTGTATATAGCCTCTCTACTGTGTATAGCCTCTCTACTGTATATAGCCTCTCTGCAGCATATAGCCTCTCCACACTGTACCTGTAACTGGCCCCTCTACTGTATATGGCCCTCTGCTGTATATAGCCTCTACTGTATGTGGCCTCTCCTACTGTATGTAGCCCTCTACTGTATGTAGCCCCTCTACTGTATATAGCCCCTCTACTGTATATAGCCTCTACTGTATGTAGCCTCTCTATAGCCTCTGTATATAGCCCCTCTACTGTATATAGCCTCTGCAGTATGTAGCCTCTCACTGTATGTGCCCCCTCACTGTATGTAGCCCCTCTACTGTATATAGCCCCTCTACTGTATATGGCCTCTCTACTGTGTAGCCCCTCTACTGTATATAGCCTCTCTACTGTATGTGGCCCTCTCTACTGTATGTAGCCCTCTACTGTATATAGCCCCTCTACTGTATATAGCCCCTCTGCTGTATGTAGCCCCTCTACTGTGTGTAAGCCTCTCTACTGTATGTAGCCTCTCTACTGTATTAGCCTCTCCTACTGTATATAGCCTCTCTACTGTGTAGCCTCTCTACTGTATGTAGCCTCTCTACTGTATATAGCCTCTCTACTGTATATAGCCCCTCCTACTGTATATAGCCTCTCTACCTGTATATGGCCTCTCTACTGTATGTAGCCTCTCTACTGTATATAGCCTCTCTACTGTATATAGCCCCTCTACTGTATATAGCCTCTCTACTGTATATAGCCTCTCTGCTGTATATAGCCTCTCTACTGTATGTAGCCCTCTACTGTATATAGCCTCTCTACTGTATATAGCCCCTCTACTGTATGTAGCCTCTACTGTATATAGCCTCTCTACTGTATGTAGCCTCTCTACTGTATCATGGCCTCTCTACTGTATGTAGCCTCTCTACTGTATATAGCCTGTCTTTTTACTGTTGTTTTATTTCTTTACCTACCTATTGTTCACCTAATACCCCTTTTGCATTGTTGGTTAGAGGCTCGTAAGTCAGCATTTCACTGTATTCACCTGTTGTGTTGCGCAGCGTGACAAATACACTTTGATTTGATCCACAGATGAGCGCTATCTCAATTGCACTCCACCACTTCCCTTCCCCATCTGGACAAAAGGACTTTAAAAAGGACAAAAAGGACTACAGAACCAGTCAAAAGTTTTGGACACACCCACTCATTCAAGGGCTTCTCTTTATTTTTACTATTTTCTACATTGCCAGAAAAAAATACTGATATCAAAACTATGAAATAACACATATGGAATTATGTAGTAACCAAAAAAGTGTTAAACAAATAAAAATTATATATTTTAGATTCTTCAAAATAGCAACCCTTTGTCTTGACAGCTTTGCACACTCTTGGCATTCTCTCAACCAGCTTCATGAGGTAGTCACCTGGAATGCATTTCAATTAACAGGTGTGCCTTGTTAAAAGTTCATTTGTGGAATTTCTTTCCTTCTTAATGCGTTTGAGACAATCAGTTATGTTGTGACAAGGTAGGGGTGGTATACAGAGGATAAGCCCTATTTGGTAAAAGACCAAGTCCATATTATGGCAAGAACAGCTCAAATAAGCAACGAGAAACAACAGTCTGTCATTACTTTAAGACATGAAGGTCAGTCAGTCTGTAAAATTTCAAGAACTTGGAAAGTTTCTTCAAGTGCAGTCGCAAAAACCATCAAAGCGCTATGATGAAACTGGCTCTCTTGAGGACCGCCACAGGAAAGGAAGACCCAGAGTTACCTCTGCTGCAGAGGATAAGTTCATTAGAGTTAACTGCACCTCAAGTGCAGCCCAAATAAATGCCTCTCAGTAACAGACATCTCAACATCAACTGTTCAGAGGAGACTCAGGCCTTCATGGTCGAATTGCTGCAAAAGAAACCACTAATAAAGGACACCAATAAGAAGAGACTAGCTTGAGAATACAGTAGATGGCATGTGTCGAAAAAGTGATTGATGATCCTATTTTATGGATCACGTGGCTATGCCCATTTATGTACACATCCTGTCGGATGTTCTCACGCTATCAGTGAGTGCTTATGTAACCTGATAGAGCAGCTGGTTAGGGTAAAGCATGTTTACCCATAAAGCTGTCCTGATTGATGTGTAGTGACCTTGTTTGAACTGTGGAGTGTGTTTGAACATTTGAAAAAGTTAGGGAAATGTTGTGGTGAACTTATGGATCTGCTGTTGGGGAGCCTGTATATGGAAAACAGTAATTTCTGGGGTTGGGTATGCCTCAATAAAAGTAAGAGCTGTGAACACTACGAGCGCCAAGAAAACCAAGAGATAATCTGCAAAACATGGCTCCTAGCTAGACAGCTACATTGTCGGTGTGTCCTTCGTGTCATGATCACAATGGCAAAACCATCGATGCCATTCTTAGGGCCTCTGATTGTTTTAATGGTGTGCTGGATACGACTGACAGACATATGGGGATTTACATTTTCCAGCCGGACGATTCAACTGTGAAGATTTTCACAGCTGCCTCGCTGCCCCCTTTTCAACCAAAAACAGGGAGTTTTTCTCCTGCCTTGCAGATGAGAGAAGCTTGAGATAAGACTTGCTCTATGTCAAATCAAACAGGCCCTGGAAGTGGAACATCCCTGCCAGGGTACGCATTGGGAAGAGGGAGTCTGAGGTCGAGATGATTTGAAAAGCCATAAAAAAAATCTCTTCAGTTGCATATAGTCCCCAGACTCCAAAGTGACAATTTTAGGTTGTGCCCAGGTCAATAGTTCAAATGCAGCAAATCACTTAGTTGTATTTTCTGCACAGGAGGTCAACTATTCTGTGCCTGTTTTTAGCTTTAGATGGGGAATTATTTTTGAAGTGCTTGAAATAATGAGCACAAGTGGAAAATCTTTTCCAACATCGTGAACATTTTTCGTCAATGGGCTCTGCTGTCCTCAAGACAGAACTTGGCCTTAAAAGGCAAGAAGGTTGATCTATCATGGAAAATAAAAATACCTGGATGGCGATGGAGATCAGAAGAGCAGTGTCTGAACCAGCCACAGCTTTGACAATGGTATTGTGTGTGCCCAGAGTGCATATTTGGTAGCCCTTATGCATTCAGGATGTAAGGCTTACTGGTTACGGCCAAATGTTAGGAAGACAATGCTTGTTGTAACAACAAGGAACACAGCACACAAGTTTTTATTTGGGTATTTTTTCATTTACCACGTTGATTGGCTCCAGCCATTTGGAGGCTTCGGTGCAAGAACAATAACACAATTCAACCATTTGATGGATGGTGTCAAAAATAATGACAATGGCAGTCATGTTAAGGTTTCAATGATTTATTGGTTTTATGGTTGCATGTGGCTGTGTATTTATATGGGGAGGCAGGGTAGCCTAGTGGTTAGAGTGTAGAGGAGGTAGGTAACCTAGTGGTTAGAGTGTAGAGGCGGCAGGGCAGCCTAGTGGTTAGAGTGTAGAGGAGGCAGGTAACCTAGTGGTTAGAGTGTAGAGAGGCAGGGTAGCCTAGTGGTTAGAGTGTAGAGGAGGCAGGTAGCCTAGTGGTTAGAGGAGGTAGCCTAGTGGTTAGAGTGTAGGGGCGGCAGGGTAGCCTAGTGGTTAGAGGGGTAGCCTAGTGGTTAGAGTGTAGAGGAGGTAGGTAACCTAGTGGTTAGAGTGTAGAGGAGGCAGGGTAGCCTAGTGGTTAGAGGGGTAGCCTAGTGGTTAGGTGTAGGGGGCGGCAGGGGGGTAGCCTAGTGGTTAGAGAGGGTAGCCTAGTGGTTAGAGTGTAGAGGAGGTAGGTAACCTAGTGGTTAGAGTGTAGAGGAGGCAGGTAGCCTAGTGGTTAGAGAGGGTAGCCTAGTGGTTAGAGTGTAGAGGAGGTAGAGTAACCTAGTGGTTAGAGTGTAGAGGAGGCAGGTAGCCTAGTGGTTAGAGTGTAGGGAGGCAGGGTAGCCTAGTGGTTAGAGTGTAGAGGGAGGTAGGGTAGCCTAGTGGTTAGAGTGTAGAGGAGGTAGGGTAGCCTAGTGGGGGGGTGTAGAGGAGGTAGGTAGCCTAGTGGTTAGAGTGTAGAGGAGGTAGGGTAGCCTAGTGGTTAGAGTGTAGAGGGAGGCAGGTAGCCTAGTGGTTAGAGTGTAGGAGGCAGGTAGCCTAGTGGTTAGAGTGTAGAGGAGGTAGGGTAGCTAGTGGTTAGGTGTAGAGGAGGCAGGTAGCCTAGTGGTTAGAGTGTAGAGGAGGTAGGGTAGCCTAGTGGTTAGAGTGTAGAGGAGGCAGGTAGCCTAGTGGTTGAGGTAGAGGAGGTAGGGTAGCCTAGTGGTTAGAGTGTAGGAGGTAGGGTAGCCTAGTGGTTAGAGTGTAGAGGAGGCGGGTAGCCTGGTGGTTAGAGTGTAGAGGAGGCAGGTAGCCTAGTGGTTGAGTGGAGGAGGTTTGAGGAGGTAGGGTAGCCTAGTGGAAGTGTAGTAGGGTAGCCTAGTGGCAGTGTAGAGGAGGCAGGTAGCCTAGTGGTTAGAAGTAGAGGGTAGGGTAGCCTAGTGGTTAGAGAATGTAGGGAGGTAGGGTAGCCTAGTGGTTAGAGTGTAGAGGTAGGGTAGCCTAGTGGTTAGAGTGTAGAGGAGGCAGGTAGCCTGGTGGTTTAGGTGTAGAGGAGGTAGGAGTAGCCTAGTGGTTAGAGAGTAGAGGAGGTAGGGTAGCCTAGTGGTTAGAGTGTAGAGGAGGTAGGAGTAGCCTAGTGGTTAGAGTGTAAGGAGGTAGGGTAGCCTAGTGGTTAGAAAGAGTAGAAGGAGGCAGGTAGCCTAGTGGTTAGAGTGTAGAGAGTGAGTAGCCTAGTGGTTAGAGTGTATGTAGAGGAAGGCAGGTAGCCTAGTGGTTAGAGTGTAGAGGAGGCAGGTAGCCTAGTGGTTGGGGAGTGTAGAGGAGGCAGGTAGCCTAGTGGTTAGAAGTGTGAGGAGGCAGGTAGCCTAGTGGTTAGAGTGTAGAGGAGGCAGGTAGCCTAGTGATTAGAGTGTAGAGGAGGCAGGTAGCCTAGTGGTTTAGAGTGTAGAGGAGGCAGGTAGCCTAGTGGTTAGAGTGTAGAGGAGGCAGGTAGCCTAGTGGTTAGAGTGTAGAGAGGCAGGTAGCCTAGTGGTTAGAGTGTAGAGGAGGCAGGTAGCCTAGTGATTAGAGTGTAGAGGAGGCAGGTAGCCTAGTGATTAGAGTGTAGAGGAGGCAGGTAGTCTAGTGGTTAGAGTGTAGAAGGCGGAGGTAGCCTAGTGATTAGAGTGTAGAGGAGGCAGGTAGTCAGTGGTTAGAGTGTAGAGGAGAGGCAGGGTAGCCTAGTGGTTAGAGTGTAGGGAGGCAGGAGTAGCCTAGTGGTTAGAGTGTGGGGAGACGAGTAGCCTAGTGATTAGAGTGTGAGGCGGTAGCCTAGTGGTTAGAGTGTAGAGGCAGGTAGCTGGTGGTTGAGTGTAGAGGAAGGCAGGTAGCCTAGTGGTTAGAGTGTAGAGGAGGCAGGGCCTTTAATTGGTTAGAGTGTGAGGCAGGTAGCCTGGTGGTTGAGTGTAGAGGAGGCAGGTAGCCTAGTGGTTAGAGTGTAGAGGCGACAGGGTAGCCTAGTGGTTAGAGTGTAGAGGAGGCAGGTAGCCTAGTGGTTAGAGTGTAGGGGCGGCAGGGTAGCCTAGTGGTTGAAGTGTAGAGGAGGCAGGGTAGCCTAGTGGTTAGAAGTGTAGAGAGAGGCAGGTAGCCTAGTGGGTTAGAGTGGGGAGGCAGGTAGCCTAGTGGTTAGAGTGTAGAGGAGGCAGGTAGCCTAGTGGTTAGAGTGTAGAGGAGGCAGGTAGCCTAGTGGTTAGAGTGTAGAGGAGGCAGGTAGCCTAGTGGTAAGAGCATTGGATTAGTAACCGAAAGGTTGCAAGTTCAAACCCCCGAGCTGACAAGGTACAAATCTGTCGTTCTGCCCCTGAACAGGCAGTTAACCCACTGTTCCCCGGTAGGCTGTCATTGAAAATAAGAATTTGTTCTTAACTGACTTGCCTGGTTAAATAAAGGTAAAAATATATATATATGATGGCTGAATAGGAAAGAGGATCTGATCCTGCCTATTAGTTTTCTTGATCAATCCTTGATCCATAAAGACACACAATTGTTTTGGGGTTAATTCCACATGTGTTTGGATTGCTTAGCATGGTATGAGACAACAAAAATATTACAATTGAAGTAAAATAGAGAAATAAACAGTATTATCCTAAATTGAGACATGAACAATACATGTGTTATCACATAAACATCTTACTGTGTTTTCAGTATAGAATGACACGTATACAAATTATATTATCATTGTTTGTGTTTTGACTTAATGGGGAATTGTTCTTTAGTAAATAGGAAACTCACCAGTGTGTGTTGTAGAAACATTACTACGTTGTTTTGTTTGTAAACCTTGAAATGAACACAACGAAAGTGATTTTTAATGAAATGGTATACATAGAGTGAAATGGTATACATTGAGTGAAATGGTATACATTGAATGAAATGGCATACATAGAGTGAAATGGTATATATAGAGGAAATGGCATACATTGAGGAAATGGTATACATTGAATGAAATGGTATACATTGAATGAAATGGTATACATTGAATGAAATGGTATACATTGAGAGTAATATTACACAATGAAATATTAGATACTCACAGACAGACAGGGCAGGGCAGGCAGGCATTGCTTCATAGTTAGCCATAGTTTCTATGATCGTTTATAATCATAGTTTGAACATAGTTAGCCATAGTTTTGAATGATCGTTTCTAATCAAAGTTTCTAATCATAGTTTCTGATCAAAGTTTCTGATCATAGTTTCTGATCAAAGTTTCAAATAGACCCCCATTTATCACTCCAGTGTTAATCTGCAATATTGTCATTATTCGCCTACGTCCTTATGCCTTTTGCACACATTGTATATAGACTCCCCTTTTTTCTCTACTGTGTTATTGACTTGTTAATTGTTTACTCCATGTGTAACTCTGTGTTGTCTGTTCACACTGCTATGCTTTATCTTGGCCAGGTCGCAGTTGCAAATGAGAACTTGTTCTCAACTAGCCTACCTGGTTAAATAAAGGTGTTCTCAACTAGCCTACCTGGGTAAATAAAGGTGTTCTCAACTAGCCTACCTGGTTAAATAAAGGTGTTCTCAACTAGCCTACCTGGTTAAATAAAGGTGTTCTCAACTAGCCTACCTGGTTAAATAAAGGTGTTCTCAACTAGCCTACCTGGTTAAATAAAGGTGTTCTCAACTAGCCTACCTGGTTAAATAAAGGTGTTCTCAACTAGCCTACCTGGTTAAATAAAGGTGTTCTCAACTAGCCTACCTGGTTAAATAAAGGTGTTCTCAACTAGCCTACCTTGTTAAATAAAGGTTAAATAAAAAAAAGAGGGCAGAAGCTATTGTTTATAAACCGTATGAATAAAAACAATGGCTACTGCTCAATGGATAAATAGCATTCATTAAAAAAAAAACATCCGTCAATGAAAACAATTAATACTTAAATTCTTAAATAATATATATATATACAAACATCCCATTGAATATTCAACTCAAAAATATCCATGAGGAAGGACGGATTGTTTTAGCTGCTCTGTCTCCATGCTGTTCTGGGCTGATGGCCACCAAACACTCTGCGTGCCCCTCATCAATAATTGATTATCTTTCCACTCTGTGGTTTTCATTCATGAAATAATACCTTGTGTAAACAGCCTAGGAAAAGAACGTTTCCTGCTGAGACTTGCCTCTCGTTCAAACTAACTCAATCCCAATATTACCTGTGGTCTGTGGGTCTGTAGGGTTTCTTCTCCCAACGAACAGAAGGATGTTATATGTTCGATGATATAACCAGATGATAAACACATTGATTTTCCTCGTAACTATCAGAGGTCGTCCACCATGAACTCGTGAACGACATTCTAATGCATTATGGGTTATGAGTGTGCCCCTGATTTATCCCTGTTGTCAAAGGGGGTATAACAGATCTGTTAAGTCATAAGTATAGGGCCCATCTTAAAGAGAACAATTACCCTTTCAAAAAAGAGGATGGTGTGATTGATCGAGACTGCTACCCCAGAAGACCTCACGAGAATAAATCAAAACTGTTTTCTGACATTTTTTAAAATTGTTGCTGACCCTACATGTGGATATGCCGAGAAGTCTTTTGGAAGCGGAGAGGTCATGAGATCCTCGGACGTCACAGGACCCCACTGTTTTCAGACAGTTGTTTCAATAGACCTTCCCCCCACACACACACACACACACACACACACACACACACACACACACACACACACACACAC
>NW_025753542.1:0-10538 GCF_021184085.1 Oncorhynchus gorbuscha
AAGAGTACTGGTGACATCACTGACAGGAAGGAGAAGAGTACTGGTGACATCACTGACAGGAAGGAGAAGAGTACTGGTGACATACTGACAGGAAGGAGAAGAGTACTGGTGACTACTGACAGAGGAAAATTACTGGTGACTACTGACAGGAAGGAGGAGAGTACTAGTGACATCACTGACAGGAAGGAGGAGAGTACTGGTGACATCACTGACAAGATTAGGAGAAGAGTACTGGTGACATAACTGACAGGAAGGAGGAGGTATTGGTGACATAACTGACAGGAAGGAGAAGAGTACTGGTGACATCACTGACAGGAAGGAGAAGAGTACTGGTGACAACCGACAGGAAGTGAGAAGAGTACTGGTGACATCACTGACAGGAAGGAGAAGAGTACTGGTGACATCACTGACAGGAAGGAGAAGAGCACTGGTGACATCACTGAGGTGAAGGAGGAGAGTACTGGTGACATCACTGACAGGAAGGAGAAAAGGTACTGGTGACATCACTGACAGGAAAGAGAAGAGTACTGGTGACATCACTGACAGGAAGGAGAAGAGTACTGGTGACATCACTGACAGGAAGGAGAAGAGTACTGGTGACATCACTGACAGGAAGGAGAAGAGTACTGGTGACAACTGACAGGAAGGAGAAGAGTACTGGTGACATCACTGACAGGAAGGAGAAGAGTACTGGTGACTACTGACAAGAAGGAGAAGAGTACTGGTGACTACTGACAGGAAGGAGAAGAGTACTGGTGACATCTGACAGGAAGGAGAAGAGTACTGGTGACTACTGACAGGAAGGAGATTCTGAAAGGATTCAGACAACTCCACATCTTTTTACGTTACAGCTTTTTTTCCTCGTCAAGCTAATTAATAAACAGAAATACCTTATTTACATAAGTATTCCGACCCTTTGCTATGAGACTCGAAATTGAGCTTAAGTGTGTCCTGTGGTGAATTTAATTGATTGGACATGATTTGGAAAAGTGATAGAGGAAAATATAGTTTAGATGATCAATTATGTATTCGTTAATGATTAGAAACCATTTATTCTAATACTATTATGTTATGATATGAAAAGTAAAGGTTATTGGTTAAGCTGTTACTGAAAATGTAAGCAGAACTAATTTGATTGTCTGTGCCTCTTGGGAAGGTCAAGGGGGAGAAAAAGCTTTTCAGACAAGATAAGAATGTTTGGGTTTTATTCCATTGTTGAGAGAAATCTGTATCTTTTAGACAGGTTGTAATGTCTGGTTTATGAGGAGTAGAAAGCATCTCCGACCTAAACAAAAAAACAACGGGGCTATAAAACTGATGATGTCATTTTGAGTTTATAACCTGTGGAAATCTGTATGTGGTTAGTACTCTCTGGAATTAAAACGCTCTTTAACCACAACTTTTAAGACTGGTCTCAATCTACTTCATGCATAATTAATGAACTTACAGCCATTAAATGAATTAGAAATGGTGCTAATTTGTATTGGCAATTAAAACATTAAGGAATTTAGAATTCCTCTATCAAAAGGCACACACCTGTCTATAGAAAGGTCCCACAGTTGACAGTGCATATCAGAGCAAAAAGCCAAGTCATGAGGTGAAGGAATTGTCCGTTGAGCTCCAGGGAACTAGGATTGTGTCGAGGTACAGATCTGGAGAGGCTACCAAAGATTTCTGCAGCATTGAAGGTCCCCAAGAACGCCAGTGGCCTCCATCATTCTCCAATGGAAGAGGTTTGGAACCACCAAGACTCTTCTAGAGCTGGCCGCCGGCCAAACTGGGCAATCAGGGGAGAAGGGACTTGGTCAGGAGGTGACTCAAGAACCTGATGGTCACTCCTGACAGAACTCCAGAGTTCCTCTGTGGAGATGGGAGAATCCCTTCCAGAAGGACAATCATCTCTGCAGCACTCCATCAATCAGGTCTTTATGATAGAGTGACCAGATGGAAGCCACTCCTCAGTAAAGGCACATGACAGCCGCTTGGGTTTGCCAAAAGGCACCTAAAGGACTCTCAGACCATGAGAATTATGGGATACAGGTACAACCCTACTGCTGTTGTATTGGGAATCTTCAGGTGATACATTTAATTATATAATAATAATCTCTCCCCATTATGTCTCCTGTTGAACTTACATCTGTACAGCGTTGAGTCCAGCCATGTACATCTTGAGCAGTCTGTCTTTCCAGTAGTAGTGAGGGATGCGGGAGTGGTGGATACTGCCGGAGACATACTGGCGCTTCCCCATCTTTCTCAAACAGTTGTTCTTGTAGTCTATGGAGAAGGAAGGGGCCCCGGAAAACCTGATAACAGAAGACAGGAGTCATACCAAGATATACAAAAAGTTAGTAGTGTATGAAGAATATGCTCTTATCAAGGTCTAGAACTGGCTCTGCATAGATCATTTCCAAAGGTATATTTGATGCTATGAGTAATAATGTATGGAAAGCTGTGAGAAAGCCAGGACCTCTGTCAGACAGCTGTTCGGGCCCCTGCATGCTACAGTAATATATTCCTATCAAAGCCTGGGTTGCCAGGTAGTTCCTAAAGCCTGGGTTGCCAGGTAGTTCCTAAAGCCTGGGTTGCCAGGTAGTTCCTACTGTTATGGATTTATCATGACAGTAATATATTCCTATCAAAGCCTGGGTTGCCAGGTAGTTCCTACTGTTGTTATGGATTTATCATGACAGTAATATATTCCTATCAAAGCCTGGGTTGCCAGGTAGTTCCTACTGTTGTTATGGATTTATCATGACAGTAATATATTCCTATCAAAGCCTGGGTTGCCAGGTAGTTCCTAAAGCCTGGGTTGCCAGGTAGTTCCTAAAGCCTGGGTTGCCAGGTAGTTCCTACTGTTGTTATGGATTTATCATGACAGTAATATATTCCTATCAAAGCCTGGGTTGCCAGGTAGTTCCTACTGTTGTTATGGATTTATCATGACAGTAATATATTCCTATCAAAGCCTGGGTTGCCAGGTAGTTCCTACTGTTGTTATGGATTTATCATGACAGTAATATATTCTATCAAAGCCTGGGTTGCCAGGTAGTTCCCTAAAGCCTGGGTTGCTATGTAGTCTCTACTGTTGTTATGGATTTATCATGACAGTAATATATTCCTATCAAAGCCTGGGTTGCCAGGTAGTTCCTACTGTTGTTATGGATTTATCATGACAGTAATATATTCCTATCAAAGCCTGGGTTGCCAGGTAGTTCCCAAAGCCTGGGTTGCCAGGTAGTTCCTACTGTTGTTATGGATTTATCATGACAGTAATATATTCCTATCAAAGCCTGGGTTGCCAGGTAGTTCCTACTGTTGTTATGGATTTATCATGACAGTAATATATTCAAAGCCTAGTTCAAAGCCTGGGTTGCCAGGTAGTTCCTAAAAAGCCTGGGTTGCCAGGTAGTTCTACTGTTGTTATGGATTTATCATGACAGTAATATATTCCTATCAAAGCCTGGGTTGCCAGTAGTAAAGTTCCTAGTTTCTACTGTTGTTATGGATTTATCATGACAGTAATATATTCCTATCAAACAGTTCCTACTGTTGTTATGGATTTATCATGACAGTAATATATTCCTATCAAAGCCTGGGTTGCCAGGTAGTTCCTAAAGCCTGGGTTGCCAGGTAGTTCCTACTGTTGTTATGGATTTATCTGACAGTAATATATTCCTATCAAAGCCTGGGTTGCCAGGTAGTTCCTACTGTTGTTATGGATTTATCATGACAGTAATATATTCCTATCAAAGCCTGGGTTGCCAGGTAGTTCCTACTGTTGTTATGGATTTATCATGACAGTAATATATTCTGATCAAAGCCTGGGTTGCCAGGTAGTTCCTACTGTTGTTATGGATTTATCATGACAGTAATATATTCCTATCAAAGCCTGGGTTGCCAGGTAGTTCCTACTGTTGTTATGGATTTATCATGACAGTAATATATTCTATCAAAAGCCTGGGTTGCCAGGTAGTTCCTACTGTTGTTATGGGTTATCATGACAGTAATATATTCCTATCAAAGCCTGGGTTGCCAGGTAGTTCCTACTGTTGTTATGGATTTATCATGACAGTAATATATTCCTATCAAAGCCTGGGTTGCCAGGTAGTTCCTAAAGCCTGGGTTGCCAGGTAGTTCCTACTGTTGTTATGGATTTATCATGACAGTAATATATTCCTATCAAAGCCTGGGTTGCCAGGTAGTTCCTACTGTTGTTATGGATTTATCATGACAGTAATATATTCCTATCAAAGCCTGGGTTGCCAGGTAGTTCCTAAAGCCTGGGTTGCCAGGTAGTTCCTACTGTTGTTATGGATTTATCATGACAGTAATATATTCTGATCAAAGCCTGGGTTGCCAGGTAGTTCCTACTGTTGTTATGGATTTATCATGACAGTAATATATTCCTATCAAAGCCTGGGTTGCCAGGTAGTTCCTACTGTTGTTATGGATTTATCATGACAGTAATATATTCTATCAAAAGCCTGGGTTGCCAGGTAGTTCCTAAAGCCTGGGTTGCCAGGTAGTTCCTACTGTTGTTATGGATTTATCATGACAGTAATATATTCCTATCAAAGCCTGGGTTGCCAGGTAGTTCCTAAAGCCTGGGTTGCCAGGTAGTTCCTACTGTTGTTATGGATTTATCATGACAGTAATATATTCCTATCAAAGCCTGGGTTGCCAGGTAGTTCCTACTGTTGTTATGGATTTATCATGACAGTAATATATTCCTATCAAAGCCTGGGTTGCCAGGTAGTTCCTTTTGGACCTCGTTACCTTCTTTCCTTCTTTTTTTCCCCAAAGGTTTGACTTTCTGAAAGGCATATTGGTCAATCTCAGCTCCATTTTCCACCAACATGTTAGAGTTGCTAATGCCTGGAATGCTAGTGCGGGATGTTGCGTATTGGGTTCAACCAATCAGCAGAAATGTTTATGCAGGGGACATCAAGGCCAGGCGATAGTGGAGACGCATAGCGCCCACTGAGAACTGCAGGTATCACAAAACCACAGTAAAAGATGGAATGGTACCTGGAGGAAAACAGGGGTGTCTGGCTTTTTCAATTTAAGTCAAAGGGAGGTTTAGTATTGTGTATCTGGGGAGGGTTTAGTATTGTGTATCTAGGGAGGGTTTAGTATTGTGTATCTAGGGGAGGGTTTAGTATTGTGTATCTAGTCTAGGGGAGGGTTTAGTATTGTGTATCTAGGGGAGGGTTTAGTATTGTGTATCTAGTCTAGGGGAGGGTTTAGTATTGTGTATCTAGGGGAGGGTTTAGTATTGTGTATCTAGGGTAGGGTTTAGTATTGTGTATCTAGGGGAGGTTTAGTATTGTGTATCTAGGGAGGGTTTAGTATTGTATCTAGTCTAGGGAGGGTTTAGTATTGTGTATCTAGTCTAGGGAGGGTTTAGTATTGTGTATCTTAGTCCAGGGGGAGGGTTTAGGGTATTGTGTATCCTAGTCCAGGGAGGTTTAGGTGTATCTAGGGAGGGTTTAGTAGTATCTAGGAGAGGGTTTAGTATTGTGTATCTAGGAGAGGGTTTAGTATTGTGTATCTAGGGGAGGGTTTAGTATTGTGTATCTAGTCTAGGGGAGGGTTTAGTATTGTGCATCTAGGGGAGGGTTTAGTATTGTGTATCTAGTCTAGGGTTTTTGTTGTGTATCTAGGGAGGGTTTAGTATTGTGTATCTAGTCTGGGGAGGGTTTAGTATTGTGTATCTAGGGAGGTTTAGTATTGTGTATCTAGTCTAGGGAGGGTTTAGTATTGTGTATCTAGTCGAGGGGTTTAGTATTGTGTATCTAGTCTGGGGAGGTTTAGTATTGTGTATCTGGGGAGGGTTTAGTATTGTGTATCTGGGGAGGGTTTAGTATTGTGTATCTAGAGGAGGGTTTGTATTGTGTATCTAGGGTAGGGTTTAGTATTGTGTGTATCTAGTCCAGGGGAGGGTTTAATATTGTGTATCTAGTCGAGGGTTTAGTATTGTGTATCTAGTGAGGTTTAGTATTGTGTGTATCTAGGGGAGGGGTTTAGTATTGTGTATCCAGGAGACGGTTTAGTATTGTGTATCTAGTCTAGGGGAGGGTTTAGTATTGTGTATCTAGGGGAGGGTTTAGTATTGTGTATCTAGTGTAGGGGAGGGTTTAGTATTGTGTATCTAGGAGAGGGTTTAGTATTGTGTATCTAGTCTAGGGGAGGGTTTAGTATTGTGTATCTAGGGGAGGGTTTAGTATTGTGTATCTAGTCTAGGGGAGGGTTTAGTATTGTGTATTTAGGGGAGGGTTTAGTATTGTGTATCTAGTGTAGGGGAAGGTTTAGTATTGTGTATCTAGGGGAGGGTTTAGTATTGTGTAAAACACCTGAACATACAATATGCTGGGTTCCTGAAAATATATTTCACCGTTCTTTACACTTGTCTTGTCACAAACTGAAATTAGGTGGCTTGTTCGAATTTTATCAACCAGGAAAGGGTGCAGCGGTTACATACATTTTTCTGCTTCGGTAGGACTACTCTGTCTGGGGTGGAAAGGTAGGCCCTACTCTGTCTGGGGTGGGAAGGTAGGCCTACTCTGTCTGGGGTGGAAAGGTAGGTCCTACTCTGTCTGGGGTGGAAAGGTAGGTCCTACTCTGTCTGGGGTGGAAAGGTAGGCCTACTCTGTCTGGGGTGGAAAGGTAGGACTACTCTGTCTGGGGTGGAAAGGTAGGCCTACTCTGTCTGGGGTGGAAAGGTAGGCCCTACTCTGTCTGGGGTGGAAAGGTAGGCCTACTCTGTCTGGGGTGTAAAGGTAGGACTACTCTGTCTGGGGTGGAAAGGTAGGCCCTACTCTGTCTGGGGTGTAAAGGTAGGGGGGGTGGAAAGGTAGGCCCTACTCTGTCTGGGGTGGAAAGGTAGGACTACTCTGTCTGGGGTGGAAAGGTGCAGGGCCCTACTCTGTCTGGGGTGGAAAGGTAGGGGGGGTGGAAAGGTAGGCCCTACTCTGTCTGGGATGGAAAGGTAGGCCCTACTCTGTCTGGGGTGGAAAGGTAGGCCCTACTTTGTCTGGGGTGGAAAGGAGGCCCTACTTTGTCTGGGGTGGAGCTGCAGGGCCCCACTCTGTCTGGGGTGGAAGGTAGGCCCTACTCTGTCTGGGGTGTAAAAGGTAGGACTACTCTGTCTGGGGTGGAAAGGTAGGGGGTGGAAAGGCAGGCCCTACTCTGTCTGGGGGTGGAAAGGTAGGACTACTCTGTCTGGGATGGAAAGGCAGGGCCCTACTCTGTCTGGGGGTGGAAAGGTAGGCCCTACTTTGTCTGGGGTGAGGAGAGGCCCTACTTTGTCTGGGGTGGAAAAGGTAGGCCCTACTTTGTCTGGGGGGAAAGGTAGGCCCTACTCTGTCTGGGGTGGAAAAGGTAGGCCCTACTCTGTCTGGGGTGGAAAGGTAGGCCCTACTCTGTCTGGGGTGGCAAGGTAGGACTACTCTGTCTGGGGTGGAAAGGCAGGGGGGTGGAAAGGGGCCTACTCTGTCTGGGGTGGAAAGGTAGGGCCCACTTTGTCTGGGGGTGGAAAGGTAGACCCTACTCTGTCTGGGGTGGAAAGGTAGGACTACTCTGTCTGGGGAGGAAAGGTAGGCCACTTCTGTCTGGGGTGGAAAGGTAGGGGTGGAAAGGTAGGCCTACTCTGTCTGGGGTGGAAAGGTAGGGCCCACTCTGTCTGGGGTGGAAAGGCAGACCTACTCTGTCTGGGGTGGAAAGGTAGGACTACTCTGTCTGGGGAGGAAAGGTAGGCCTACTCTGTCTGGGGTGGAAAGGTAGGCCTACTCTGTCTGGGGTGGAAAGGTAGGTCCTACTCTGTCTGGGGTGGAAAGGTAGGCGATGGAAAGGTAGGCCTACTCTGTCTGGGGTGGAAAGGTAGGCCTACTGTGTCTGGGGTGGAAAGGTAGGCCCTACTCTGTCTGGGGTGGAAAGGTAGGCCCTACTCTGTCTGGGATGGAAAGGTAGGACTACTCTGTCTGGGGTGGAAAGGTAGGCAGGGGCATGTCTGGGGTGGAAAGGTAGGCAGGGGCATGTCTGGGGGTGGAAAGGGCAGGACTCTCTGTCTGGGGGTGGAAAGGCAGGACTTCTCTGTCTGGGGTGGAAAGGCAGGCCCTACTCTGTCTGGGGTGTAAAGGTAGGACTACTCTGTCTGGGGTGGAAAGGGTGTAGGGGGGTGGAAGGTAGGCCCCACTCTGTCTGGGGTGGAAGGCAGGACTACTCTGTCTGGGGTGGAAAGGCAGGGCCCTACTCTGTCTGGGGTGGAAAGGTAGGCCCCTACTCTGTCTGGGGTGGAAAGGTAGGCCCTACTCTGTCTGGGGTGGAAAGCGTAGGTCCCACTCTGTCTGGGGTGGAAAGGTAGGTCCTACTCTGTCTGGGGTGGAAAGGTAGGTCCTACTCGGTCTGGGGTGGAAGGTAGGCCCTACTCTGTCTGGGGTGGAAAGGTAGGTCCTACTCTGTCTGGGGTGGAAAGGCAGGTCCCACTCTGTCTGGGGTGGAAAGGTAGGGGGTGGAAAGGTAGGCCTACTCTGTCTGGGGTGGAAAGGTAGGCCTACTCTGTCTGGGGTGGAAAGGCAGGTCCTACTCTGTCTGGGGTGGAAAGGTAGGGGTTGGAAAGGTAGGCCTACTCTGTCTGGGGTGGAAAGGTAGGTCCTACTCGTCTGGGGTGGAAAGGCAGGCCTACTCTGTCTGGGGTGGAAAGGTAGGTCCTACTCTGTCTGGGGTGGAAAGGTAGGCCCACTCTGTCTGGGGGGTGGAAAGGTAGGTCCTACTCTGTCTGGGGGTGGAAAGGTAGGACTCACTCTGTCTGGGGTGGAAGGCAGGGCCTACTCTGTCTGGGTGGAAAGGTACCAGGGCCTACTCTGTCTGGGGTTGAAAGGTAGGCCTACCTTTTGAAAGTACCATCAGATTGCAAATAAAGTCTCATATTGAATCATTTGCAAACAGGAAACAGTTTAGTTGCAAAGAAGACACGGATTTGGTATTGGAGAAATATGATGAACACCTTTCCCCAGACGAGCCTACACGCCACCACAACACTCCTTCAAGTGGCCTCCAACTGCTCTTAAACAAGTAAAACTAAATGCCTGCTCTTCAACCAATCGCCATCCCCACCTGCTCGCCCGTCCAGCATCACTACTCTGGACGGTTCTGACTTAGAACACGTGGAAAACTACAAGCCACATGGGTGTCTGGTTAGACTGTAAACTCTCCTTTCAGACTCACATTAAGCATCTCAATCCAA
Source organism: Oncorhynchus gorbuscha (assembly GCF_021184085.1). Lineage (NCBI taxonomy): Eukaryota > Metazoa > Chordata > Actinopteri > Salmoniformes > Salmonidae > Oncorhynchus > Oncorhynchus gorbuscha. Next base: position 9,245 of record NW_025753542.1, read on the forward strand.
AATTAAATCTAGAATCGGCTTCCTACCTCGCAACATAGCATCCCTTCACTCATGCTGCCAAACATACTCGTAAAACTGACGATCCTACCGATCCTCGATTCCGGCGATGTCATTTTACAAAATAGCCTCCAACACTCTACTCAGCAAATTGGATGCAGTCTATCACAGTGCCATCCCATTTTGTCACCCAAAGCACCATATATACCATCCACCACTGCAAACTGTATGCTCTCGTTGGCTGGCCCTCGCTACATATTCATCTAAACCCACTGGCTCCAGGTCATCGATAAGTCTTTTTGCTAGGTAAGCTCCGCCTTATCTCAGTTCACTGGTCACGATGGCAACACCCATCCGTAGCACGCGCTCCAGCAGGTGTATCTCACTGGTCATCCCCAAAGCCAACACCCCTGGCCACCTTTCCTTCCAGTTCTCTGCTGCCCAATGACTGGAGCGAATTGCAAAAATCAACTTAAGTTGGACACTTATCTCCCTCACTAACTTTAAGCACCAGCTGTCAGGGCAACTCACTGATCGCTGCACCTGCACACAGCCCATCTGTAAATAGCCCATCCAACTACCTCATCCCCTTATTGTTTTTTATTTACTCTTTTGCACACCAGTATTTCTCTGCACATCATCTGCACATCTATCACTCCAGTGTTAATTTTACTAAATTATAATTCATTCACTACTACCACCTATTATTGCCTTACCTCCTCATGCCATTTACACACTGTATATATATTTTCTATTGTGTTATTGATCTGTTTTGTTTATTCCATGTGTAACTCTGTGTGTTTTTTTATTCCGTGTGTAACTCTGTGTTGTATGTGTCTAATTGCTTTGCTTTATCTTGCCAGGTCGCAGTTGTAAATGAGAACTTGTTCTCAACTAGCCTACCTGGTTAAATAAAAATTTATAAAAATGAATCTCACAATAATGTGAATATATAGTTTCTGGCCCAGTGAAATGGCTAAAAAATAATATAAAACTGGTCTGCACAGCACCAAGGTGAATTGGTTTAGTCTTGACTCTTGGTGGACAGTGTTGGGGATGGGTAATGAAGTCTCTTGACTCTTGGTGGACAGTGTTGGGGGCCGGGTAATGTAGTTTTGACTCTTGGTTGACAGTGTTGGGGGCGGAGTAATGTAGTCTTGACTCTTGGTTGCGGCAGTGTTGGGGGATGGGTAATGTAGTCTTGACTCTGGTGGACAGTGTTGGGGGATGGGTAATGTAGTCTTGACTCTTGGTTGACAGTGTTGGGGGATGGGTAATGTAGTCTTGACTCTTGGTT
>NW_025753543.1:0-10536 GCF_021184085.1 Oncorhynchus gorbuscha
GATTGGCAACATGTCCTGTTAGTCAGAGAGACAGGATTGGCAACATGTCCTGTTAGTCAGAGAGACAGGATTGGCAACATGTCCTGTTAGTCAGAGAGACAGGATTGGCAACATGTCCTGTTAGTCAGAGAGACAGGATTGGCAACATGTCCTGTTAGTCAGAGAGACAGGATTGGCAACATGTCCTGTTAGTCAGAGAGACAGGATTGGCAACATGTCCTGTTAGTCAGAGAGACAGGATTGGCAACATGTCCTGTTAGTCAGAGAGACAGGATTGACAGCATGTCCTGTTAGTCAGAGAGACAGGATTGACAACATGTCCTGTTAGTCAGAGAGACAGGATTGACAACATGTCCTGTTAGTCAGAGAGACAGGATTGGCAACATGTCCTGTTAGTCAGAGAGACAGGATTGGCAGCATGTCCTGTTAGTCAGAGAGACAGGATTGGCAACATGTCCTGTTAGTCAGAGAGACAGGATTGGCAACATGTCCTGTTAGTCAGAGAGACAGGATTGGCAACATGTCCTGTTAGTCAGAGAGACAGGATTGACAACATGTCCTGTTAGTCAGAGAGACAGGATTGACAACATGTCCTGTTAGTCAGAGAGACAGGATTGACAACATGTCCTGTTAGTCAGAGAGACAGGATTGGCAACATGTCCTGTTAGTCAGAGAGACAGGATTGGCAACATGTCCTGTTAGTCAGAGAGACAGGATTGGCAACATGTCCTGTTAGTCAGAGAGACAGGATTGGCAACATGTCCTGTTAGTCAGAGACAGGATTGGCAACATGTCCTGTTAGTCAGAGAGACAGGATTGACAACATGTCCTGTTAGTCAGAGAGACAGGATTGACAACATGTCCTGTTAGTCAGAGAGACAGGATTGGCAACATGTCCTGTTAGTCAGAGAGACAGGATTGGCAACATGTCCTGTTAGTCAGAGAGACAGGATTGGCAACATGTCCTGTTAGTCAGAGAGACAGGATTGGCAACATGTCCTGTTAGTCAGAGAGACAGGATTGGCAACATGTCCTGTTAGTCAGAGAGACAGGATTGGCAACATGTCCTGTTAGTCAGAGAGACAGGATTGGCAACATGTCCTGTTAGTCAGAGAGACAGGATTGGCAACATGTCCTGTTAGTCAGAGAGACAGGATTGGCAACATGTCCTGTTAGTCAGAGAGACAGGATTGGCAACATGTCCTGTTAGTCAGAGAGACAGGATTGGCAAGAGACAGGATTGGCAACATGTCCTGTTAGTCAGAGAGACAGGATTGGCAACATGTCCTGTTAGTCAGAGAGACAGGATTGGCAACATGTCCTGTTAGTCAGAGAGACAGGATTGGCAACATGTCCTGTTAGTCAGAGAGACAGGATTGACAACATGTCCTGTTAGTCAGAGAGACAGGATTGGCAACATGTCCTGTTAGTCAGAGAGACAGGATTGGCAACATGTCCTGTTAGTCAGAGAGACAGGATTGGCAACATGTCCTGTTAGTCAGAGAGACAGATTGACAACATGTCCTGTTAGTCAGAGAGACAGGATTCCATGTTGTTAGTCAGAGAGACAGGATTGACAACATGTCCTGTTAGTCAGAGAGACAGGATTGGCAACATGTCCTGTTAGTCAGAGAGACAGGATTGGCAACATGTCCTGTTAGTCAGAGAGACAGGATTGGCAACATGTCCTGTTAGTCAGAGAGACAGGATTGGCAACATGTCCTGTTAGTCAGAGAGACAGGATTGGCAACATGTCCTGTTAGTCAGAGAGACAGGATTGACAACATGTCCTGTTAGTCAGAGAGACAGGATTGGCAACATGTCCTGAAGTTGGGGGTGGTGAGAGGCGGGGCTGTGAAGAGGGCCCAGTGTGTACCTGAGGCGTGCAGCTGCTGATAGGTCGTATCTCGTTGCTGAGCGGTGCCATGGAGACCAGTAGTTTGTAGTTCTTGTTGAGGACACGGCTGCAGGTGGCCTGGTCTAGACCCAGCAGACTCTCACAGCGCAGCATATCCAGAGGAGGCCTGGGGGGGTCAATCACACACACGGACCAATCAGATGCAGCAGGAGGCCTGGGGGGGGTCAATCACACACACAGACCAATCAGATGCAGCAGGAGGCCTGGGGGGTCAATCACACACGGACCAATCAGATGCAGCAGACTCTCACAGCAGAGTGAGGCCTGGGGGGGTCATTCACACACGGACCAATCAGATGCAGCAGACTCTCACAGCGGAGCGAGGCCTGGGGGGTCAATCACACACGGACCAATCAGATGCAGCAGACTCTCACAGCGGAGCGAGGCCTGGGGGTCAATCACACACACGGACCAATCAGATGTAGCAGACTCTCACAGCAGAGCGAGGCCTGGGGACCGAGGAGAGGTTGGATGGGGACCGAGGAGAGGTTGGACGGGGACCGAGGAGAGGTTGGACGGGGACCGAGGAGAGGTTGGACGGCGACCAGGGAGAGGGTGGACGGGGACCGAGGTGAGGGGAAATGGGGACTGAGGAGAGGGGGAATGGGGACTGAGGAGAGGTTGGATGGATGGAGACAGAGGAAAGGTTGGATGGATGGAGACCGAGGAGAGGTTGGATGGGGACCGAGGAGAGGTTGGACGGGGACCGAGGAGAGGTTGGATGGATGGAGACCGAGGAGAGGTTGGATGGGGACTGAGGAGTGAATTCAGTGTGTCTTATTGTTCAATCTGAATTCAGAGTGTGTATCTATGTTCATTCTGAATTCAGAGTGTGTATCTATGTTCATTCTGAATTCAGAGTGTGTATCTATGTTCATTCTGAATTCAGAGTGTGTCTCTATGTTCATTCTGAATTCAGAGTGTGTGTCTCTATGTTCATTCTGAATTCAGAGTGTGTGTCTCTATGTTCATTCTGAATTCAGAGTGTGTGTCTCTATGTTCATTCTGAATTCAGAGTGTGTGTATCTATGTTCATTCTGAATTCAGAGTGTGTGTCTCATTCTGAATTCAGAGTGTGTGTCTCTATGTTCATTCTGAATTCAGAGTGTGTGTATCTATGTTCATTCTGAATTCAGAGTGTGTGTATCTATGTTCATTCTGAATTCAGAGTGTGTGTATCTATGTTCATTCTGAATTCAGAGTGTGTGTATCTATGTTCATTCTGAATTCAGAGTGTGTATCTATGTTCATTCTGAATTCAGAGTGTGTGTCTCTATGTTCATTCTGAATTCAGAGTGTGTGTCTCTATGTTCATTCTGAATTCAGAGTGTGTGTCTCTATGTTCATTCTGAATTCAGAGTGTGTATCTATGTTCATTCTGAATTCAGAGTGTGTATCTATGTTCATTCTGAATTCAGAGTGTGTCTCTATGTTCATTCTGAATTCAGAGTGTGTATATCTATGTTCATTCTGAATTCAGAGTGTGTGTCTCTATGTTCATTCTGAATTCAGAGTGTGTATATCTATGTTCATTCTGAATTCAGAGTGTGTGTATCTATGTTCATTCTGAATTCAGAGTGTGTCTCTATGTTCATTCTGAATTCAGAGTGTGTGTCTCTATGTTCATTCTGAATTCAGAGTGTGTATATCTATGTTCATTCTGAATTCAGAGTGTGTGTATCTATGTTCATTCTGAATTCAGAGTGTGTATCTATGTTCATTCTGAATTCAGAGTGTGTGTATCTATGTTCATTCTGAATTCAGAGTGTGTGTCTCTATGTTCATTCTGAATTCAGAGTGTGTGTATCTATGTTCATTCTGAATTCAGAGTGTGTATCTATGTTCATTCTGAATTCAGAGTGTGTCTCTATGTTCATTCTGAATTCAGAGTGTGTGTATCTATGTTCATTCTGAATTCAGAGTGTGTATCTATGTTCATTCTGAATTCAGAGTGTGTATCTATGTTCATTCTGAATTCAGAGTGTGTGTCTCTATGTTCATTCTGAATTCAGAGTGTGTGTCTCTATGTTCATTCTGAATTCAGAGTGTGTGTCTCTATGTTCATTCTGAATTCAGAGTGTGTCTCTATGTTCATTCTGAATTCAGTGTGTGTATCTATGTTCATTCTGAATTCAGAGTGTGTATCTATGTTCATTCTGAATTCAGAGTGTGTGTCTCTATGTTCATTCTGAATTCAGAGTGTGTATCTATGTTCATTCTGAATTCAGAGTGTGTGTCTCTATGTTCATTCTGAATTCAGAGTGTGTGTCTCTATGTTCATTCTGAATTCAGAGTGTGTGTCTCTATGTTCATTCTGAATTCAGAGTGTGTGTCTCTATGTTCATTCTGAATTCAGAGTGTGTATCTATGTTCATTCTGAATTCAGAGTGTGTATCTATGTTCATTCTGAATTCAGAGTGTGTATCTATGTTCATTCTGAATTCAGAGTGTGTGTATCTATGTTCATTCTGAATTCAGAGTGTGTGTATCTATGTTCATTCTGAATTCAGAGTGTGTATCTATGTTCATTCTGAATTCAGAGTGTGTATCTATGTTCATTCTGAATTCAGAGTGTGTATCTATGTTCATTCTGAATTCAGAGTGTGTGTATCTATGTTCATTCTGAATTCAGAGTGTGTGTATCTATGTTCATTCTGAATTCAGAGTGTGTGTATGTTCATTCTATGTTCATTCTGAATTCAGAGTGTGTGTATCTATGTTCATTCTGAATTCAGAGTGTGTGTATCTATGTTCATTCTGAATTCAGAGTGTGTGTATCTATGTTCATTCTGAATTCAGAGTGTGTATCTATGTTCATTCTGAATTCAGAGTGTGTGTATCTATGTTCATTCTGAATTCAGAGTGTGTGTATCTATGTTCATTCTGAATTCAGAGTGTGTGTATCTATGTTCATTCTGAATTCAGAGTGTGTGTATCTATGTTCATTCTGAATTCAGAGTGTGTGTATCTATGTTCATTCTGAATTCAGAGTGTGTGTCTCTATGTTCATTCTGAATTCAGAGTGTGTGTCTCTATGTTCATTCTGAATTCAGAGTGTGTGTCTCTATGTTCATTCTGAATTCAGAGTGTGTGTCTCTATGTTCATTCTGAATTCAGAGTGTGTGTCTCTATGTTCATTCTGAATTCAGAGTGTGTGTCTCTATGTTCATTCTGAATTCAGAGTGTGTGTATCTATGTTCATTCTGAATTCAGAGTGTGTGTATCTATGTTCATTCTGAATTCAGAGTGTGTGTATCTATGTTCATTCTGAATTCAGAGTGTGTGTATCTATGTTCATTCTGAATTCAGAGTGTGTGTATCTATGTTCATTCTGAATTCAGAGTGTGTATCTATGTTCATTCTGAATTCAGAGTGTGTATCTATGTTCATTCTGAATTCAGAGTGTGTGTATCTATGTTCATTCTGAATTCAGAGTGTGTGTATCTATGTTCATTCTGAATTCAGAGTGTGTGTATCTATGTTCATTCTGAATTCAGAGTGTGTGTATCTATGTTCATTCTGAATTCAGAGTGTGTGTATCTATGTTCATTCTGAATTCAGAGTGTGTATCTATGTTCATTCTGAATTCAGAGTGTGTGTCTCTATGTTCATTCTGAATTCAGAGTGTGTGTCTCTATGTTCATTCTGAATTCAGAGTGTGTGTCTCTATGTTCATTCTGAATTCAGAGTGTGTGTCTCTATGTTCATTCTGAATTCAGAGTGTGTCTCTATGTTCATTCTGAATTCAGAGTGTGTATCTATGTTCATTCTGAATTCAGAGTGTGTGTCTCTATGTTCATTCTGAATTCAGAGTGTGTGTCTCTATGTTCATTCTGAATTCAGAGTGTGTGTCTCTATGTTCATTCTGAATTCAGAGTGTGTCTCTATGTTCATTCTGAATTCAGAGTGTGTGTCTCTATGTTCATTCTGAATTCAGAGTGTGTATCTATGTTCATTCTGAATTCAGAGTGTGTGTCTCTATGTTCATTCTGAATTCAGAGTGTGTGTATCTATGTTCATTCTGAATTCAGAGTGTGTATCTATGTTCATTCTGAATTCAGAGTGTGTATCTATGTTCATTCTGAATTCAGAGTGTGTATCTATGTTCATTCTGAATTCAGAGTGTGTGTCTCTATGTTCATTCTGAATTCAGAGTGTGTGTCTCTATGTTCATTCTGAATTCAGAGTGTGTGTCTCTATGTTCATTCTGAATTCAGAGTGTGTGTCTCTATGTTCATTCTGAATTCAGAGTGTGTGTCTCTATGTTCATTCTGAATTCAGAGTGTGTCTCTATGTTCATTCTGAATTCAGAGTGTGTATCTATGTTCATTCTGAATTCAGAGTGTGTGTCTCTATGTTCATTCTGAATTCAGAGTGTGTGTCTCTATGTTCATTCTGAATTCAGAGTGTGTGTCTCTATGTTCATTCTGAATTCAGAGTGTGTCTCTATGTTCATTCTGAATTCAGAGTGTGTGTCTCTATGTTCATTCTGAATTCAGAGTGTGTATCTATGTTCATTCTGAATTCAGAGTGTGTGTCTCTATGTTCATTCTGAATTCAGAGTGTGTGTCTCTATGTTCATTCTGAATTCAGAGTGTGTGTCTCTATGTTCATTCTGAATTCAGAGTGTGTGTCTCTATGTTCATTCTGAATTCAGAGTGTCTCTATGTTCATTCTGAATTCAGAGTGTGTGTCTATGTTCATTCTGAATTCAGAGTGTGTATCTATGTTCATTCTGAATTCAGAGTGTGTATCTATGTTCATTCTGAATTCAGAGTGTGTGTCTCTATGTTCATTCTGAATTCAGAGTGTGTATCTATGTTCATTCTGAATTCAGAGTGTGTGTCTATGTTCATTCTGAATTCAGAGTGTGTATCTATGTTCATTCTGAATTCAGAGTGTGTGTCTCTATGTTCATTCTGAATTCAGAGTGTGTATCTATGTTCATTCTGAATTCAGAGTGTGTATCTATGTTCATTCTGAATTCAGAGTGTGTCTCTATGTTCATTCTGAATTCAGAGTGTGTCTCTATGTTCATTCTGAATTCAGAGTGTGTGTCTCTATGTTCATTCTGAATTCAGAGTGTGTGTCTCTATGTTCATTCTGAATTCAGAGTGTGTGTCTCTATGTTCATTCTGAATTCAGAGTGTGTGTCTCTATGTTCATTCTGAATTCAGAGTGTGTGTCTCTATGTTCATTCTGAATTCAGAGTGTGTGTCTCTATGTTCATTCTGAATTCAGAGTGTGTATCTATGTTCATTCTGAATTCAGAGTGTGTATCTATGTTCATTCTGAATTCAGAGTGTGTATCTATGTTCATTCTGAATTCAGAGTGTGTATCTATGTTCATTCTGAATTCAGAGTGTGTATCTATGTTCATTCTGAATTCAGAGTGTGTCTCTATGTTCATTCTGAATTCAGAGTGTGTCTCTATGTTCATTCTGAATTCAGAGTGTGTGTCTCTATGTTCATTCTGAATTCAGAGTGTGTCTCTATGTTCATTCTGAATTCAGAGTGTGTATCTATGTTCATTCTGAATTCAGAGTGTGTGTCTCTATGTTCATTCTGAATTCAGAGTGTGTGTCTCTATGTTCATTCTGAATTCAGAGTGTGTGTCTCTATGTTCATTCTGAATTCAGAGTGTGTCTCTATGTTCATTCTGAATTCAGAGTGTGTGTCTCTATGTTCATTCTGAATTCAGAGTGTGTCTCTATGTTCATTCTGAATTCAGAGTGTGTATCTATGTTCATTCTGAATTCAGAGTGTGTATCTATGTTCATTCTGAATTCAGAGTGTGTATCTATGTTCATTCTGAATTCAGAGTGTGTATCTATGTTCATTCTGAATTCAGAGTGTGTGTCTCTATGTTCATTCTGAATTCAGAGTGTGTCTCTATGTTCATTCTGAATTCAGAGTGTGTGTCTCTATGTTCATTCTGAATTCAGAGTGTGTGTCTCTATGTTCATTCTGAATTCAGAGTGTGTGTCTCTATGTTCATTCTGAATTCAGAGTGTGTGTCTCTATGTTCATTCTGAATTCAGAGTGTGTGTCTCTATGTTCATTCTGAATTCAGAGTGTTCTATGTTCATTCTGAATTCAGAGTGTGTGTCTCTATGTTCATTCTGAATTCAGAGTGTGTCTCTATGTTCATTCTGAATTCAGAGTGTGTGTCTCTATGTTCATTCTGAATTCAGAGTGTGTGTATCTATGTTCATTCTGAATTCAGAGTGTGTGTCTCTATGTTCATTCTGAATTCAGAGTGTGTGTCTCTATGTTCATTCTGAATTCAGAGTGTGTGTCTCTATGTTCATTCTGAATTCAGAGTGTGTATCTATGTTCATTCTGAATTCAGAGTGTGTATCTATGTTCATTCTGAATTCAGAGTGTGTATCTATGTTCATTCTGAATTCAGAGTGTGTGTCTCTATGTTCATTCTGAATTCAGAGTGTGTGTCTCTATGTTCATTCTGAATTCAGAGTGTGTGTCTCTATGTTCATTCTGAATTCAGAGTGTGTGTATCTATGTTCATTCTGAATTCAGAGTGTGTGTCTCTATGTTCATTCTGAATTCAGAGTGTGTGTCTCTATGTTCATTCTGAATTCAGAGTGTGTGTATCTATGTTCATTCTGAATTCAGAGTGTGTGTCTCTATGTTCATTCTGAATTCAGAGTGTGTGTCTCTCATTCTGTTCATTCTGTTCATTCTGAATTCAGAGTGTGTGTCTCTATGTTCATTCTGAATTCAGAGTGTGTCTCTATGTTCATTCTGAATTCAGAGTGTGTATCTATGTTCATTCTGAATTCAGAGTGTGTGTCTCTATGTTCATTCTGAATTCAGAGTGTGTGTCTCTATGTTCATTCTGAATTCAGAGTGTGTGTCTCTATGTTCATTCTGAATTCAGAGTGTGTCTCTATGTTCATTCTGAATTCAGAGTGTGTGTCTCTATGTTCATTCTGAATTCAGAGTGTGTATCTATGTTCATTCTGAATTCAGAGTGTGTGTCTCTATGTTCATTCTGAATTCAGAGTGTGTGTCTCTATGTTCATTCTGAATTCAGAGTGTCAGAGTGTGTGTCTCTATGTTCATTCTGAATTCAGAGTGTGTGTCTCTATGTTCATTCTGAATTCAGAGTGTGTGTCTCTATGTTCATTCTGAATTCTCTATGTTCATTCTGAATTCAGAGTGTGTGTCTCTATGTTCATTCTGAATTCAGAGTGTGTGTGAATTCAGAGTGTGTGTATCTATGTTCATTCTGAATTCAGAGTGTGTATCTATGTTCATTCTGAATTCAGAGTGTGTGTCTCTATGTTCATTCTGAATTCAGAGTGTGTGTCTCTATGTTCATTCTGAATTCAGAGTGTGTGTCTCTATGTTCATTCTGAATTCAGAGTGTGTCTGAATTATGTTCATTCTGAATTCAGAGTGTGTATCTATGTTCATTCTGAATTCAGAGTGTGTCTCTATGTTCATTCTGAATTCAGTCTCTATGTTCATTCTGAATTGTGTGTCTCTATGTTCATTCTGAATTCAGAGTGTGTCTCTATGTTCATTCTGAATTCAGAGTGTGTCTCTATGTTCATTCTGAATTCAGAGTGTGTCTCTATGTTCATTCTATGTTCATTCTGAATTCAGAGTGTGTGTCTCTATGTTCATTCTGAATTCAGAGTGTGTGTCTCTATGTTCATTCTGAATTCAGAGTGTGTCTCTATGTTCATTCTGAATTCAGAGTGTGTGTCTCTATGTTCATTCTGAATTCAGAGTGTGTCTCTATGTTCATTCTGAATTCAGAGTGTGTGTTCATTCTGAATTCAGTGTGTGTATCTATGTTCATTCTGAATTCAGAGTGTGTATCTATGTTCATTCTGAATTCAGAGTGTGTGTTCATTCTATGTTCTATTCTGAATTCAGAGTGTGTCTCTATGTTCATTCTGAATTCAGAGTGTGTGTATCTATGTTCATTCTGAATTCAGAGTGTGTCTCTATGTTCATTCTGAATTCAGAGTGTGTGTCTCTATGTTCATTCTGAATTCAGAGTGTGTATCTATGTTCATTCTGAATTCAGAGTGTGTGTATCTATGTTCATTCTGAATTCAGAGTGTGTCTATGTGTCTCTATGTTCATTCTGAATTCAGAGTGTGTGTCTCTATGTTCATTCTGAATTCAGAGTGTGTGTCTCTATGTTCATTCTGAATTCAGAGTGTGTGTCTCTATGTTCATTCTGAATTCAGAGTGTGTCTCTATGTTGTCTGAATTCAGATGTTCATTCTGAATTCAGAGTGTGTGTCTATGTTCATTCTGAATTCAGAGTGTGTGTATCTATGTTCATTCTGAATTCAGAGTGTGTGTATCTATGTTCATTCTGAATTCAGAGTGTGTGTCATTCTATGTTCATTCTGAATTCAGAGTGTGTGTCTCTATGTTCATTCTGAATTCAGAGTGTGTGTATCTATGTTCATTCTGAATTCAGAGTGTGTCTCTATGTTCATTCTGAATTCAGAGTGTGTGTCTCTATGTTCATTCTGAATTCAGAGTGTGTGTATCTATGTTCATTCTGAATTCAGAGTGTGTGTCTATGTTCATTCTGAATTCAGAGTGTGTCTCTATGTTCATTCTGAATT